>NW_009198565.1:4260-19482 GCF_000690835.1 Fulmarus glacialis | reverse complement strand
CGGAAGACATACAAGACCATTTCTCAGCCTGGCTTTGACTTTACTTTGCAAGGGTGGAGGTATTTTTATATATGTGTGTATATATATATATATACGCGCGTGTGTGTGTAACGGCTGTGAAATCTCCTTCGCCGAGCCTCTACTCCTGTCTCACCTGCTGTACTGTCCCCAAAGGGTGGACAGGACTGGTGCTGCTTCCAGGACCGGAGGCAGCAAGAACTGCAGAGCCTCCCCATCCTCCCTCGGTGGGTGCCAGCAATTTGAGCCATTTGCAAAAGATAATGACCGTCGCTGCAGCCTAAAGCTTTGTTCAGACTTTGAGGCAGCCCAGGGAAGATGGTCGTGGCCAGGAGGTGGGGATGGCTTATGGAAGGAAGGGCTGGGATGGAAAGCAGAGGGCAGAGCCTTGGTGAGCTGGGTTGACTGCCCTGGCTGCCACTGAGAGGATGAGACGGAACCCTTGCTTCCATGAGTAGCTGTGTCCCCACATATCTCCCCCAGCATTAGCCAGGCTGTCCAGGACTCTGTGTCTCCAAAGGGATGGGTATTTGCATCTGCCACCCTTGGCAGCTGCCTAGGGTCCTTACACTAAACAGGGCTTGCTCTCAGGGACCTTGAGCTGAAGCCTGTCAAAACCAATGCAAAACAGGCTCATGATGAAGAAACACTGCACAGGAGTAATTCTGCTGTTATAAATATATCCTAGAGAAGAGCAAAACCTTCTTCTGTGGCCATGAAGGAGTACTGTCGAGTACTGTCTGTGTTACTTCCCCCAGCTTATCTACTGTCCATCACTTTGCCCATCTTCTATGCAGCTGATCTGAACATTGTGTCACCCAAAAGAGGGCTGCCTGAGGACACTGCCTGAAACTAATCTCGCACAAAGTCCAACACTTGCCAGGAAGCCTGGATCTGATTTTTCTGAGCTGCATGATGTATGCTTTTACCAGGGAACAACTAATTTCTAGCACAGCTCCTAACTCCTACATTTAAGGGCAGCATTTCTACAGCCAAGCATTAGGAAGGCTTGCAATGCCTCATAGTGGGAAAGCAGCAGAGCTGTGCTGATTTACAGTGATAGAGAACCTGGCCCTAGGAGTATATCCAGTAGGCATTCCTATATTCCTAGGCAAGGATGGTAGGAATAAAGGCAGAGCAGCAGGGTAAGGACAGAAGAGAAGGATGGAGATACTTGAAGGGGGCTGCAAGCACTTGTCAGCTCTGGTTTCACATCTGTGCAGTCTTTTTTGGTAACTGCAGTATCCATAGGGCTCTCACTGAAGCAGAAGGGGACAGCCAGCTGGTAACTTTCTTTTAAAGGATTCGTTAGGGTATCCACATCTCAGCTGGGTTTTTCTGGAAAGCAACAGGTGTGCGTGGTGTTCACAGCACACTGTCCCAACAGTCTGCTAGCTTTCCATGCATGTTGGATCCACTGTGCTGGGCCCTTCAGCAACCCAGTCACAGCTCCTGCTTGGAGCTGTCTGGATGGGAAAAGAGGATGAGACAAGAGAAGCACTGACTAGTTAATGGAAAGCAATAGCTTCTCCACTTGCTATGGTGCACTTACAAGCAATTACTGGCATTAGTGTTGCAATGGTGACAAGGGAGGTCTCAAATAGTCAGGTTTTCCAGTTCAGGGATATGTTTCTCTTTCAGAGTACGGTTCCATATTGAACCAAACCAAGGTTTAAAGTGCTCAAAACTCTGTTGTGTTTCCTGCAGACTGGAAATGCATAGGAAACATTACTGTAGAAACACTGAAACTGCATCTTACAGGAAGGACGCTCCCTGGGCTGCGGTATAGACAATCTTGTTGCATCTGTGGTGGCTAACTGCAGCAAGAATGTCAACTCGAAGAGCAGCCACAGAGCTCTGGAAGTCCTGATCACCTTGAGCCAACGTGGGGTCAAAGACAGGGTTTCCAAGCTGCTGGCTGGGGAGCCAGACAGAGACATGCAGCAAGACTCAACACTCTGGCTGGCCCGGCTGCTCTGGATTATCAGGCAAGAAGAGCACCCCATGCTCCAAGGAGCTGTGAGGCTGCCAGGATAACCCAGAGGCACCTGGAGACTTGGCCCCCTGCTGGGAAAGACGTCCCCACCCCATGTCAATCAACACGTCCTTGCTCCTGGGACAGTTCATCGGGGTTGGTGAAAGGTCATCAGAGCTCAGCCATGAAATCTCCCTCCAGCACAATGAATTGACGTTCTCTAATTGGTGCTAACAATGCCAGCTAGTTAATTAGCTGAGCTCACAAATCACCTGTCTAAACACAACTGGTTGTGAGCAGAGAAATTTTACTGAAGTGTCTTTTAAGGTGAGGCCAAGATGTGATATGTATGACATTTATTCATGCAGTGTGCACATTTTAGTTGCCATGTTCCTTGTAAGTGCCTACATTTTTCCTTCCACTTAATTCCACTTTTTAACTACTGTTTATCTATCAGTAACACTTTAAACTCTTGGAGGTATTTAGGGCATTTTGCTCATCTTTACCTGGGAAATCTGTGTTGCAGGGGTACTCACAGGCACACTTTCAGTCTCTCCTGTGGGAATAAAGAACTTCAGTCAATTAAAATTACTTATTATGGTTGCTATAAATAACTAGAACAGAGGGTTTGAAGTCCCTCTTGAGGTACAAATCGGTTTTAAAGGACTCAGGTCTCACTTTAGGAGGTGTGAACACCATATTGTTTGTAAAATAAACTGCAATTATAAAACAGGCATGGCTCATCTAAATCAGATGTTAAATTCACCTCATTTGCTGTCCTGTGTCTGTCCAAAGCTGATCCATGTGAAGAGGTGAGAAACCTTGTATGTGCAATTAGGACTAAATTGTTCAGTTCTGAGTACCAGCCTTAAGTAACAGTTTTTTCCCCTAACGTATTATTGATCCCTCTCTCTTCTGAAATTATGAATTTTATCCTCTACTATATTTGTACATATTTCTATTATCTCCACAAAAGGCTGATCTGATCTGTATATTTTAAGCCCTAGTTATATTTTGTCACAATGCATTCCAAGCAGTAATCATGTCTTTTGTAACACCAAAAAAATACATCTTTTCATCAGTTTCATCATTCCTAGGTTTTTGTGGCATTGTGATCCCACCTGATCTTGTACAATGGAGCTAGACTTAACATTTCTGAAACAGACTTAGCTCATGGAGGAGCTTATATCTATTTTGCAGAAGTGTTTTGGACACTGCAGAGACATTATCTCCAGGCATTAATGGGTTCTTGATTGAAAGCAAAAAGTCTATATTTATTATTTCCTCTTCTAACATTGTCTCTTCCGTGCAGAAACCTTCAATTATCCACAGAAATTAATTGCTGGTTGTGCCACCATTGCACTTTGAGGGAATTGCAGTCCAATGGCCATCAGTTCCCATATTATTCCTTACATCAGGCTCCCTGGCTGGCCTTCACTCCCAGAAAACACCATGCCACCCAATTCCTCATCTGGATCACCTCGCCTTGGCAATGTCACTGCATGAGGTGGATTTTCTCTTGCCTCCAAGAATTTGCTTCACCCGTCTCTGCTGTCAGTCACAGACATGACCAGTGACCCCATGCCCAATGGGCAGCCAAGCTCCCTCTTTCCATGCTGGCTGCAGATGCTCAGTGCCTTACCCACCTGGGCCCTTAAGATCACAGAAATTCAATCCTGCAGAGGCTTGAAAAGAGTGCAGGGAGGACTCTACACAGTCAGCAAGTGCATGAAGTGGAAAGCTGAAGCCTGGAAGTCAGAGCTTTATGAGGCACAGCTACATTCTGATTTCTTTACCCCTGAGGGGGAATATGGGTTACTGCCAAGGGCACCTATGAATTGGCCCTGTTCTGATCTTTAGGATTTGTCCTGATTCAGAGGAACGTAAGCAAATTCCCCAGTGACTCGCAGAAGTGAGAGGCAGAGGAGGAGAGGCCCATGTGCCACTTTCTCCCCGTGCTAGCTGGTCTTGCAGCCGTGGGGTTGGGTAGCAGGGTCAGACACTGACCCTCCAGGGAATATCCTCCGAGGTTCCTCCTGGGGAAAACAAGGGGCAGCAGGCTGATTGGGAGAAGTAACCATGACCCCAAACTGCCAGCTATTTGGGGTCAAAACTCATCAGCCAGCCCGCACCAAGTCCCAAGTTTCATCTTTTAAATGACAGGTTGTTTTCATTTTCAGCTTTGGCCCTTGTGGGTCTTTTTTTTTGATTTTCTCTGCAACCCCACGAACTAGAAACCGACTTTTGGCCTGAAGTGAATGATGAAGCTTTCTCATGATGCCTGGAGTTAAGGCTTGAGAAGGCGCCAGTGTGTACTGCAATCCCCCTGAATCAAGAAAACAGGTTACCTGTCTGTTCTGATGTAAATGTTACTGCTGGACTCTTACTGTGGGATGGTAATGACTGACCCAAAAAGAGCAGGAAGACATGTTTCTTAATTAATAGCACAATACAAACCAGATGCTGGGAGGAGAGGAAGATGCTGTTTTTGCAAAGTGGTGGACATATTGAATGCTGAGCTTTGTGAAGGGCTAGATGTGTCAGGTAGAAGCACATTTTCTTTGGGTGTTTTTCAATCTGATATATAACATAGAGGCTCGACCCAAGCCCTGCAGAAGTCTCTAGGGATCTTTCATTTGGGTTTGGATACGGATCAGTCTGTAATGTCCTTGGACACCCTCAAACTGAGGAACTGCTCCTGAGCAAGACCAGAAGAGGGGAGAGTATCCCTGCTACTGTGATTTTACCTCCCACCTTTGCCATGAGAATGAGCAGAATGCTCCTCCTCTGCCTCTCACTCTCTGCATGTACCCAGTCAAAACCCAGATCATTTCTATAAAGTCACTGCTAAGAGCTGGAGCAGGGGAGGCTCCTTACAGTTGCACTGTGGGAAGCAAGGGGCTTTGTGGTTATCTCCCAATTTCTGCAGTGAACATCTGCAGCCTGTGAGGGCATACCAATTAATTGGAAAAAATCCCTGAGTTAATTTCCTTTTCAGCCTGCTGTAGTGCAGGGGCCTAGGTACACAGACCTAATTTAGTCAAATTAGAATAATAATAATAGAGAAATTAACTCTTCTGTTACCTATGCCATGAATGAATGCTGGTACCACCAAGCGTCTTTTAAGAGGGAGGGAGGTGGTCCAGGCTCTCTCCTGAGCTGACAGTTACGGGCACTCCTAAAGCTGCTCCCCCTGCTCCTCATAGTTCCAAGAGTTCCTCAGTATCTCTGAAGTGGCAAGGCAGAGCACAGTGCTGCAAGGGGCTTGGGGTGGAAAGCAAGTACCACCAGCCCCACATTCCTCTGCAAGAACAACATCTAAAGCAGATAACCACTAAAACCCTGGACATGAAACCCCTGAGCTTTGCAGACTTTCTAGAAGTGCTGCTGACTGTAGCAGGACTGGTTGCATGCAAGCATTGTGACCTGGATACATCTTGATGCTTGCACTGGTGCAGAAGGGTTGTGGCACAGACACGAACAAGAACCCCTTGCAACAAAGCATGTGGGAGAGAGAAGCAGATCCTCATCACAGCTTTTGATAGTTAGAAGTCTCTGTAAATCCCAAGGCAGAGGTGGGTCCGAGGCAAGAGAGGGGAATGACTTCCCATGTTGGACATTACATATGCCACAGGATTATTTTCCTGAGGGGAGAGGGAGGTGTCTCTAAAATAAGAGATTAAAAACTTCAAACCCCAGATATTTGTATGAAACTAAAAGAAGGGAACATTTGCCCACAGCTGCCGTGGCTAAGAGGTGCTCTTGGGGGGGCTGGCTGGCAGCTGCCAACAGGCAGGTCATATGAGAGCAGGTTTTTCCTCGCTGTCTTTCGTACTATCAAGAAGTGAAATAAGAGGATGCTTTACCTTCTTGTTTGTTTGAGTCCATGGCTGCTATAGGGTGTGCGTCCTCGCAGGGACTCCTGTCCTCACTCTGGAGGGTTCTGGCTGGTCACTGGGAACATCCCATGGCTTAGAGCTGCCCACATGTGAGCCCTGTGATGGGTCAGCTGCTCTGAACCCTGAGTGCAGAAAGATGCAGAAAGGGTTTACTGAGCGGAGATGCTCAAAGTTCAGAAAACGGAGGAGGAGATATTTGAGAGGGAGTGAGACATCCTAAAGGTTTGTTTGCGTTCACAGTGCCTCCACAAGCCAAGTGGATGCCAGTACAAACACTTCCCTCCCAGCCCAAGGCCGTTTGTGTTTACATGGATGGGTGATTAAGAGGTACTATATAATCCCACAGAGACTATTTGCTCAGCAAAATGCTTCTTGTATGAACACAGAAGCAAAATGAGATGTATTTTGAACAGCACATGAACATCTTGCACGGGTGCTCTGCATCAAAGAACCAGCTTTTTGCTATGCAACTAATCACCCAAAATGTCTTCCAAACTTGCATTTGGGCCACAGAGATACTGCCTTCACAATGCCGGTGCACAATCCTGCCAGCACTTCTGGAGGCACTTCTACTGCCATGCCTGCTTTCTCTGTCAGTTGTCTCCCTGACTTTTGGAGGCACAGGAGTGCTGCAAGGCACCTTGATTTGTAGAGCTGCAGCGTCTCTGGAAACCAGGGCCAACAGAGCATGATGCCGTGCCCAAGTCACTCCCTTGGTAAAGCATCTCATCAGTCCGGTAATGGGATTAGGACCTTGGGAACAGTCTTAAGATAATGCCTGATTAATGACGCAGGCAGAGCCCCAGAAAAATGGATTGCACCAGCTCACGCTTCTCTTATTAGCATGGGCACTGCCCCACATCCACGCTTCCTCTCCCCAGGGTTTAATTTAACTCTGCTTTTGTCCAGCCTTACTAGGAAACTAGATGTGATTTAGGAGTCTAGAATAACCTCCCACCTCCATTCCTGTTTGACATAGATATGCCCAAGGCTGATGTGAGTTATCATTAGCTTTGCTAATGGGATTGGAGGGGCTGGTGTAATTATGGCACAGAGCTCTGCTGACACAGCTCTGCCAGGAGGGCTGTGGTGGTTCAGAGAAGGCTGGGGTGATGTTTTCAGGGAAGCAGGCACAGAGAAAGGCACATAAAATTAAATAGATGGGAGAGATGGAAAAGACGCAAGAGCCCTGGGTGGCTTTAAGAAATCGCTGCAGGAGCAGTTGCTTCTGGTGCAGTCAGCAGTATAGCTTGGGGGCCACACACTTTCAACCTGACAGCTTTCCAGTGTGGAACTCCCAAGGGAGGAGGGTGGTGGCACCATCGAGGCCCCGGACATGGGGGCGATGCTGAGCATTTGTGAGCTGCGGCGAGGCATGCCTCTTGTGCTCAGGCTGGGAGTGGCACAGCCATCAGCATACCCAGCCGGCCTCTTGCTGAGGGTATAATGTGGACTGAAAGGCTTCCAGCACAGTGCTGGAGGGACTTGGGGACTAGCATCTTCTTGAGATTGAGGATTAATGAAAGGATAAACTTCTTATTTTTAAGAGAGCTGCTTATGAGATCTCCTCCTAAGAAGATCCGCTATCTTCTCAGGACAGAGGATTCTTTGGCGACATGTATGGAAAACCTGAGCAAAGGTGGAGGGACGTGGGATGTGGGCTTTGTACAAACAGGATGGGAAAGCTTCTAGGTGGATGCCTGGTTACAGTGAGATAAATGTAATAGTTTATTAAATTTGTTTTCTATCAACTGATAGTGTAAAAGTTATTTTTTTGTTCTGAAGACTCTTAGGCTCATGGCACAGTTTAGATGGGCAGGGGCCTCTGGAGTTATCTGACTCAAAGGAGGGCTAACCCCAAAGCTAGATCAGATTGCTCAGGGCCACATCTGGTCAAGGTATGGGTATCTCCCAGGCTGGAGACTTCTCAACCTTTTTGGGCCTGTCCCAGGGCTGCACTGCTCCCACAGGGAAGATTTTTTTCCTTATGGCCAGTCAAGGTTTCTTTTGTTGCAGCTTGTGCCCATGGCAATTTATCATTTCATCGTGTCTGTGAGAAGAGCCTGTCTGGTCTGTAACCCCCATCAGGTAGTTGCGGATGGCTGTAGGACCCCCCAGCCTTCCCTTCCTCAAGCTGAACAAACCCAACTCCCTCAGCCTCTTCTCCTATGCTGTGTGCTCCAGCCCTCTTTAGCAGGAAAAAAAAAAAAAAGATTTATTTTTCTGATAGGTATTCCAAAGAACGGCAAGAATGTTCTTTGCTTCCGAAACACATAAATATGCAGTTATTTTTAAAGTAGCTAAACCTCCCCTCTAGTTTTTTTGAGGAGAAGGTACTTAAGTTTGGGTCTCTGAGTGAAACAGACTTTTAACTTCAACTTCAGTAGCAGCTTGTTTGGTAGCAAAGTTATTAAACTTTGCTCCCAGTTTAGACTAGTCAATGCCATAGCAAATTCCTGAGGCTTCTGTTATTGGGCCGCTGAACTGGCACCAGCTTTTTTAACACGGAGAACTGGTTTCAAAATTCAGAATTGTTTTTGCGATGTTGGAGGAAAAGGAATAAATAAGAAAGGCAAAATAGATATGAAAGAAACATAAACCTCCGCTGTGATAAACATTTTCACTGAAAACAATAAAACCAGCTTTTTGCTGGAAATTCATTAAATTTTTTCTTTTTAACAAAAACACCTACATATTTTTACCCATCCTGCTTTTATATTCATGTTTTACCATGCCAGTTATAGCAATATAGCAGTATATAATTGTTAACTATTAATAATAATAATTAACAAACATCAATTAGTATGGAATTAGTTATATTAATATACTATTAAATACACTAACTGCATAGCCTGTCTTAAAGATTTTATAATTTTACTATCCACTTGCTGAATTATTCTGGGGATCCCTAAATCTCCAGTGACAATGTGACATTCATACCTCTGGCCTTCACAAGGCAGGGTGACCATACCCTGCCGGTACCAAGAACCTTTATTGTGGGAACACACAAGCATGAGAATCTCTAACCCATACTGCTGCACAGCTTTAAATGGAGGAGTCAGGGGACTGTAATGCCTGAGGAAACAATGTATAAACAGGTTGCAATGGCAGGCATCCAAGGTGAGGAAAAGCCAGAATTAAAGCATAATTCAGGTCCACCAAGTGCTCTCTACTTAGCTCTTAGACCAGCCCCTCCCAGGCAGCTGAGACCTCAAAATGCTTGTGTTTCTGCCTAGATCCCACTTCAGCATGTCCTGCTGCCCAGCACATCACCGGGGCTATGCCATCAGTCTCACAGACAGTGATGCAGAGTGAAGGATGCAACACGAGGAGCATCTGTGGCTACCCTCCACTAACACATGGAAACCTGCAGTTATCATGAGGCGCGATGCACCTAAGAGGAGAAGCTCACAGGAGGGCATTTCCCCCTCTGCTATGCTACAGGTGATGACATGAAACGTCTTGGGTCCAGTACAAAGAAAGAGGTTTGTCTGATATGGAGAAAAATAACCTACATGAGGTTTTAATGAGAGAGAAGTAATAGTTGTAGAAGAAGGGCTCATATGAGGATGTGTCATTGCCACGTTACCTATCTTCTGTTCTCATGCACTTTCGACTCAGGGTGCATAGGGCTGGAAGGGAGCCCTTTGGCATTGTATCTTATCTCTCCGGTTGTAAAAATGCTGTATCAGAAGTAATTTTTCCTTATAGAGGGAACTCAAAACAATACCTGTACAGCATGGAGCTTTAACTGAGGAGCTTCCACATCACACTCATGCAGACAAGGACAACGTTTGAGCACAGCCTCTGTCCTCTGCAGAGCTCAGGAGTGAGGCTTTGAAACTGGGACACCGGGGATGCCGCCATTCCCTCCTGCTCCAGGCACTACCAGGAGCTCTGCTATATGACCGCACTGCAAAGTAGGTTGACCTTGGTTAAGTGGGTCCAGAAAATCTTCCCTGTTTTACCAGAGTAACTGTCTTTCGTGTG
Organism: Fulmarus glacialis; assembly: GCF_000690835.1. Taxonomy (NCBI): domain Eukaryota; kingdom Metazoa; phylum Chordata; class Aves; order Procellariiformes; family Procellariidae; genus Fulmarus; species Fulmarus glacialis. Next base: position 9,600 of record NW_009198565.1, on the reverse strand, counting down.
TCCTCTAGCTGCAGCAGGCAATTTCCTCGGTTCTTTGTTACATTAAATAATTGCATTACATTAGTTACTTCCCAGCATTTAGGGTTCACAGCTGGACTCCGTGAATATATAACATTGCCCATCTGTCCCTGGTTCTTCTGAATTGCCAGATATAGGCAGCAAAACTAGTCAGTCCTTCCTCATCACTAAAACAAACAAAACATGCACCTCACCATGGTTTGGAACAAATGCTTGTCCTCTGTTCCCCCTGGCTGCTGGGTGGGGAAGCTGTTAATACTGTCTGCACTGGGGACAAGGGTTTCAGTCAGCCTGAGTTGGCTGAACAGTGTCTGGCTTATTCCTGAAGGGTGCAAAAAGGGGCTGGAAAATAGGACTGATATTTGGCCCTAAGACGCAGGATATGGGCTGCTCGGTCAAATCCTGCCTCTGCTGGCAGCGAACAAGTCATAAGCTCACAGCAGAGTCTAGGTGAGTAGGAGCCCTTGTATATCTCTAGTCCAACTTCCTGCTCAGATAAAGGCTAACTCCAAACTAGATCAGGTTCCTCAGGGCTGTGTCCAGCTCAAGTATTTCCCACACTGGATTCTTCGCAGCCTCTTTGGGCCCTCCAGTACCCTGGGGAAGAATATTTTTCCTTACATCCAGCTGGGATTTCCCTTTGCTGCAGCTTGTGCCCATTGCCTTTCACTGTGCACCTCTGGGAAGAAGAAGAATCTGGACTCTGTCTGCTTTATAGTCCCCTTGAGGCAGTTAAAAGCTGCAAGAGGATCCTCCCCTTTTTTTCTCCTGTGCACATTAGCAGCAAGAGCAAGCCCTCCATGAGGCTGCTTTCTTAAACCACCACCAGACCTCCACCCACAGCAAATCCAGGGTTTGCCTGATATGCCAGCCCACCACAGGGTAGTTTCCTCATGAACAAGGAGATGTTATTATTCCTCTGCAAGCTCCCCATTGGGCAGGCTTAACACCCAGTCACATGAAGCCATCAGCAGACTGTCTTGGCCTGCAACCCAAGCCCATGGCCTCCTGCTTTAGGGACAAGAAACGGCAAAAACATGCTTGTTTCTTCAGAGCTGAGCATTAAAACTCATTTACCCTCCTGCAGCTCTCATCAAGCCAGAATGACGTCTCTGGAGCAAAGCCCAGAGAATAGTTTCAGGGCAAAAGGAAGTATTTTCCCCTTTTGTTTCTATCTTTCCTCCAGCAACCAAATCTGCCAAGCCCAAAAACCAAAGCTGAGTGCCACCTCTGCCATTAGTGATCTCCATGATTCTGGCCACTGGTGTCCAGCAAAGAATGCTGCCCTGGTGCCTTGCATGAGCAGCTGGCACTGCAGCCCCCCCAAAGCAGAGCAGGCAGCGTGTGAAAGTTAACAGAGCCTGAGCCAGCACCCACTTCCCATGAGATCCCCAAGGAAGAAGGTGTGGATGGATGGGGAGGTCCCAGTGGGTTGCCTTCTTTAGCTATGCCCCGGGCACAGGGTCAAAGACCGGGGCGAGGTACCACTGAGGCAGCACAGCGGTGGGATTCCTGCATGAAGCTGTGCGTGCGGAGGGAGGGGAGGCAGGTCCTGCAGCCTGCGCTGCATTTGTGTGACTATACTCACCCTTCCAGTGCTCCCCCACATGGAGTGGCACAACTGTGCAGAGGATCACTTGTTAAAAAGACCGACCAAATACCCCGAGCATCAGCATGTAAACAGCATGCATTTACAGCCTAGCGTTGATGGAGAACAGTTACTATTTGTTTGGCTTTCTGTCCCATTCTGCTTCTGAAGTCATGACATGGGCAACAGTGCAGGGGAATCCATATGCACTTTTGCTGCTTCAGTTGTTAAACATACACAATTTTCCTAAATAAATGCTTGGGATCTTCCTGGTGACTGTCTCAATCCTGCCAGCTGAGATTGCTGGCTGTTTTAAATATCCCACTTGGAGAACAACGCCCAGTCTTCTCAGGAGAGCAAAAAATCACTGATTTACTCTTGCGCTTTATCTCCAGCTAACTCTAATGCAGTTGTCATTCAAATACTTCAATTCAGCATGATACCTCAATTAAGCTTTTAAATGGTAAAAGCAAAAAAGGTATTTATAACCTGGTATTTTAGAGACCTTACTATAAATGCAGCCTCACAAGATTCTCCACCACACTAAGAAGCTAGATCTCCATACAAAGTCTTAGAAGAAATCAGCTGGAAATAACTGTGGGCACTGAAGATGCAATACTTTAAATACCATTTTATGTGCTGCACATGCAACATTAAATAGCTACAGCTCTAGGTTTTTCCAATAGCATGAAAAATGGTATTATTAATCCCACGCTTCATCCCATGCCGAGTACATTTTAAACTTACCCCTGGCTAGTTGAAGATCCTTCAGCACTGGCAGTTGCTAGAGTTGGGAATTAGCACTGTGCAAGAAAGGAAAGAGACAGGAGAGCAATGGTGGCTTGACGTTTCCCAGGATGGGACTGTCACATGCTAATCACTGATTTGAAACGCAAGCATAACAAATGCCTTCTAATTATGTAATCTTCAGGTCACATCCTTGCATCCCCATGCAAAAACCAGGACTATGCGCTTGGAAGAAGATGATACTGACTTTTTTCCTTTTTAATTAGAATTGCACACTGCTGTGAAGGGAGGGTGAGAAGCCTTGTGAAGTGATTGGCAGAGGGGGCCGTGTCATGAGAGCCAGGTGCTGATGTGGTCTCTGCTACTTCACCGAGCTCAGAGGCTCTTAAGTACCTCCTGTGGCACCTGCAAGTGAGGCAGCCTGCAGTTGGGGTCAGGGAAACGGGACCAGCTCCTCCCTGCTTTCTCTGACACCCTCAGTCTTTTACCATGCATGGCCTCACTAGGGATGCCAGGGCCAAGAGGGCTCCCCTTCTTTCATTCAGGGGCCAAGAGCAAGGTTGCCAAAGTAGCCAGGGCAGGGAAGCAGCAACCACCAGCACTTGTGTATTTTCTGTTGCTTGTTTGATCATGAAAAATTTCCTTTGAGAAAAATAAATAAGGGCTTGGAGGGAGGTGGGAGAGTGGGAGGCAGCAGCCCTCCACACCTGCTCCATTTCTTCACTAAGGTCCTGCAGGGCTTTTTGCTCTGAAGGGTGCCAAGAAAGCACGGGGAGAATGTGGGTAACCCAAGGCCAAGGGTGTCAGGAAAAGGTTTGAGCCAGTGCAGTGAGTTACTCCAAAGCATAAGAGCAGGAAGACATAAAGGAGGAGGAACAGTAACAAAAGGCAAACTAATTTCTCCCTGAAAGACACAGATCTGCTTCAAAGATACCCTTCAGGCAGAAAACCTGAAATGTAAAACCACACAGCCTAAATCAGTATAATTGCTGTGCAGCACAGATAAATGTGGTGATGTGGAGTCCTAGCAAAGGAGCTGGAAGGACAGGCTCAGATTAACAGAAGCTCTGTGGATGATGGTGCTACCTCTGTAGTCAAGGACTAGGGGCAAAGGACGCTGTAGTTCTTTTTTGGAGCTGGCTATTTCAGGAGCAAAACACAACAAAATTGAACAAAATAAAATTATAATTCTGAAGGAGTTTGCTGGAAAGTGCAATTTTTGGTGCATTTTGTTTGTTGTGAATTCAACAAACAGCTCAAGCTAGGAAAGATTTTTTTTTCTAATAAAGAAAAACCTGTAGCTTCATGAAGCTATGAACAAAACATTTCAAATAGAGTTTTTCCTACATGCAGCTTTAAGAAAAAGGGCTGAAAGGCGTTATATTGCCAAATGATCCATGCGCTGCTTTGTTTCAGATGGCCCAGTATGTTTCAGTCTGCTGATAATGTGCTGGTTTTTCATTTTGCTAAGAAAGCACAGGGCCCAAGATTTTTCCGAATCCTAGCAAAATGAGCTGAGTATTTGAAGGCATATCTGAAGGAACAGCATTTGCACGTTGTGTCTGCAAATGGAGGCAAGGACAGGTATTTAGTAAAACTCCATTAAATATCTGCCAAGCAGAGACTCAACACACATTTTTTCCTGACAGCACTCGTATGTTTTTTTTTTTAAACTAGAAAGCAGTTTTTCTGCTTTGTAAAGGAAAGCATTTAGATTAATAGTGCAGAGATCTTTGATGACCAAACGCAAACAGATTTTTCATTGCATTAGACTTTCTGATGGGACAATGGCAATGATCAGTCTCCCCTGTGTGCTCTCCCATCTGCTTCCCTTCCCAGAGAAAAGCAGCTTTGGTGCATGGCAAGAGGCCTGTCCTTGAGCAATCTGGAGCCTGGGGTTTATGAGCTTGACCTGTGAAGAGTAACTACCATGTTACAGCTGCACTTGCTCTCTGCCCTGACCCCACTATGCAACACCTGGCTCAGGGTAAACATGATCGTATGAGCACTGTGTTTGCAAAAGCTTCTATGGGTGGCAAGGTTTGTTTTCTGGGGAAAGTTACAAAAGTTGAGCATAAATTAGGCTTCATTTGTTGATGACAGTTTTTTTTGAAACTCAGGGAGAAAAACCTAGGGCAAGTTAAAATAAAAAAAAGAATTTAGTCATAAACGGCTCTGCTTACAAATTCACCCCATCCAACTTCATTTCTTTAAGGTTTTCACTTAGATTTCAGCTGATCAATCTGAAAAGAAAAATAATTTTATTTACTATTGACATGCATCCTCAGGGGTTATTTTTAATAAATACATGAAGGAATCGGTGCTGTTGAAAACTGGTCACAACTGTTGAGCCCAGAATGCAATCAGAGAGCTGCCTTTAACCTGTGCTACTGTCTGTGCCAGATAGCTACATTTTCAACTTCTGCTTCAGTCCCACTGCTGCCGAGCCATGAAATGTGCCACTCTACACCACTCCATTTTCATCTATGAAATCTCCTTCACTTTCCATCCTGTAATGACGTAAATCCAGCCTGTTGAGAATGCAATCAGTTTGTGGCAGCACGGTGATGTGTGCGCTACCCAGATAAGCAAATTGCCACAAGTCAGAACCTTCCCAGTGTAGTGTAAGTACCTGCTTTAACTTTCTCCCACATTGTAGTCTGTAAGTTTTGACGTACAAAACACACAGGTTAGAAAGCCAAGGAATCATATTCCTTTCTTTGCAAAACTGTATTTATACTAATGTCCTCACAGCATGTAGCCTCTACAGGAAAAACTTCGTAGTCCCAGTCATGATTTGAAGTTACCAGGGATTAAGTCCTATGAAGTTCATCCTGACTTTCATTAGGGGCATCTTAAAGATGTGTAAGTGTATGCAGCCAGTGTGATCTTCTTGCTCTGTGATCTTCTTCCTGTAAAAATCCATCCTCTCTTACCCTTTCCCCATCCTGCTACGTGCTGTTATGACAAAGTGCAAGGATTTACAG
>NW_009198565.1:0-4229 GCF_000690835.1 Fulmarus glacialis | reverse complement strand
AAAAAAAGTAACTGCCGTGTGAATTCAGTCCTCAAAACCCACATATTTCTGCTGATCTTTGAAAGCTGTGATCAAGCTCATCAATATATCTGAAAACTGCTATAAAGAAGAAATGTTTATGCATCAGCATCCCTGGGGGATGAAGGGAAATGAGGGGAAAATAACTTTTTAAATCAATTATGGGAGATTTGTTTCCCTTAAAAAATGAAGCCACCTAGCAGTCATAGCAGGTTGCTATGGTGCTGCCTATTTATGATCTCTCATGAAAGCTGCAGTGATCTGGTGAACTGACACCTATCTCATATGAGTAGGTGGAAACTAGCAACCCTGAAACTTGGCAAAATAGCCTGCATTGGGCTGTCAGGGAGTGACAGGTATTAACAGTCACACACCACTGTCAAAAAGGAGAAATCTTAATCCCCTGGTGAAAACCGCAGTGGCTGGCAAAGATTGGATCTCTGCTGCCAAGAATGTATCTACATCAGCATTTTAGTTAGTTGAAATCGCAAGTTCAAATCAGAAGCAGCTGGTTTTCTCTACAAATCAGCTACTAGTGACAAGCACTGTACTGGCCCCTTTGCACTGAGCTGTATTTTCACAAGAGAGTAGAGGCATCACCCTAAGATTTTTGAGAGAAAATGCCTTTAAAGCTACATATGTGATCGACTGCTGAATGCCCTCACTGAAGTGATGAGTACTCACAGGTTTAGATTTTATGCAGAATTCACATCTGTCATTTAATATGACAGCAAAAGACAGAAGCTCTGTAGCAGATTTTAACATGCCACTGTAATAGAGGCATAACTTAACTCAATCTGTTCTAAAACATTGAAATAAATGTGTGTCTGTAATTTTTCCCCAAACATTTGAGTTTGTCATACGGGTTCCCATTTTGTATCCAGGTACGTTCTGTAACACGTATTTCATTTGGTGTCTGATCATTTAAAAATAGAATTGGTCATCATTCTAGTACTATTGTGGCTATTATTTTTGGTCAGCAGGGCAAGACAGAGCTTTTTTTTCTGATGAAAGACCACATATTAAGAAACATACATTTTAGATTTATTTCAGATACTGGACTGGGGAGGTACTTAAAGAAAAATTAAACCTAAATCAAACAGAAAATTTGACAGAGAAGTCATTTAAGGAGAATAAACATGAATGTTCTCATGTCATTTTTTATGGTTAATTTTCTCATTAAATCTGCTTTGTGGATTATGAAGTGGGTATCAACTTCTTGGTTTAGGAAAAGATGGTATCTTAGCAATTCAAAACACACACCCTTATTCAAAAGAAATTAACTCAGCTGATGTTTACAAGTAGCATTAAAATATTTTATTCCAAGTGATGAAAATAGACCTCCACATTTTCCCATCTCTCTGAAATGTGTACTTTACCTCAAAAAATAAGTAAACGCAAACTTTGCAAACTATCAGCGCAAATCAGCGCTGTATTTCTGCATGCATCTGTAGACAGAGAGCTTGAAACAACAGCTCTGAAAGGGGTCTGAACAGTTCTATTTCTCTGAACTCTGCCTGAGCCCAGAGACCTGGTAACAAAAAGTGGGTGGGTGGAATAACCATCTTGAAAACTTCAGACTGGGAATGAATTACAGATTTCTGACTGATCTCATAAAAAGGATACAACTGGGATCAGCAATCTCAGATACCCAGTGCAAGTTTCACTGGTAGCGAAAGAAACCTACTCCCATGCTGGGTGAATTTTATTTGGACTTCATAGCTTACAAAATCAAAACTAATAGAAAAGACTACACGACTCTTCCACTTCAAACATACTTGTTTTTATTGAATGGTCCAATGTACTTTGCTCCATTTGGAAATGTGTAGATTCCAGCCCTGTGAAACATACTGTTTTTGAACTCGCCTTCATAAACTGCCCCAGAAGGATGTTCTAGCCTTTCAGTACCATTCATTTGCATTTAATGAGAGAAGAAGAATAAAGAAAATGGTTAATGTTTATGCTTACAGTATTATTTCCTTTTATTACAATATCCTTTCAGATTGCTGCCTTCAGTCTGCCAACATATTGAGATATGATAATGGAGAGGAAAGTGACTATTCTTTCAGATTTAGACAGGTTCCTGCTTCTACAAGGATTTCAGGTGAGAGCTTAGTAGTTTTTGGCCAGCCACAGTGTCCAATAAACCCCTCCTCTGCTGGTAGTCTCACAGAATCTTAACAATCTATGCAGCATGGAACTGCTGTCCTCAGCCCTGCAAATAACGCATGTACCCTGACAGCCTGAGGGGTTAATTAAATTTTCCAGAATTTCTTTCTGTGGATCAAGGCAGAACAAGTCTTTCATTTGTTCAGCCTAGGCCACTAAACCATGCCTGGGGATTTAAATTTGTGCTGTAAAGCTGTGCCATAATCTCAATTCTCATCATTGCACCAACATTTTTGTAAGAGACTGAAAAAAAGGCCAGACTAGATCTAATAAAGCCACAAGATGCTGTTTCCTAATTGCAGACCCTTATTTGTCTCGTTTCAAGGACTGTCTCCTCTCCAGGATCAACAAAATAAGCAATTTTCCTATACTTCTATACTTACTAATTCATTCCTGGAGAACTCAGTAACCAAGGGCAGCCAAACAAGGTGTATCTGTCGATGGCCAGAGCTCCCCTGTTTCATTGTGGGATGCATGTGTGGCGTATATACACATGCAGGAGGGCCATGCCTAGCCTAGTATGTGTGCACAGCCCATTCATGCAGGGCTTTCACGGTGGCTGTGCCATGCTGGGCAACACCGGCGCCACACTGCCCGGGTGTTTCACCAGGGCCTGTCTGCCAGCAATGACCAGTGTGTTTGCAGGAGCCTTGGGAGGCAGCAGGACATCTGAAGACCCCAAGTGTCTCAATTCTTCAGACTGGGCTGTGACAAGATTCCCAGGTGGAAGAAGAGCCTGCAGTGTTGGTCTGATCCTTCTCAGGTTATGACTTTCCTTTCTGTGTCTTTTTAAGGGTGGATATAGTGAGACATGCTCCATTCCAAACACAGAGAAAGTTTAAAGTGAAGAAATACTTAAAATTACCTTGTCATTTTTCCAGCTGCCGACACACATAGTTCCATTGGTGCCCGTGTGGACTCCATGACCGTTCCTCTCAGGCACACCCTCATGTGTCCTTTTGCACTCCACCTCTAGAAAACGAGAGTGGTGGAAGACAGGTATTTTCACTTCAAGACAGAGAGCATCTGAGAGGCAAAAACCTATGAGATTGTGAAATGCATTTCTGCTGTTGCACAGAGCCATTTCTCCCAGGGCTGACTCTCCATCTCCTGTGGACAGACTACTCCCAGAGATGGGCCCTTGGAGCACGCAAGCCCCGCTGGAGCAGGTGCCTTTGGGTGCCACGCACAGAGTGCGAGCCAGCAGCAGTCCCATTCTACCACCACTGAGCCCCACTGTGGGGGTGGTGGGGAGCTGGCATGGGGCAGAGCAGACCCCAATGGACCACCAGGGCTGTGGCTGTCTGCAGGAGGACCCTGAGGAAACTCCCCCACGGCAGCTTCTGTGTGTCTATGGGGGGTTCTTACACAGCCAAAGCAGCATGTTACTTGGGTAATAGTCCATTTTTGCTGGTAAAATTTTTTGCTTTAAACTCCAACCTGGCACAGGTTGCCTGGAGGGGTTGTGGAGTCTCCGTCCATGGAGATATTCAAGACCCAATGGGATGCAGTCCAGGGCAGCCATCGTGGGTGACCCTGCGTGAGCAGGGGACCGGGGATCTCCAGAAGGGCCTCCCAACCTCAGCAGCACAGCTTCAGGGTACCTTGTCACTTATGTAACCCTCACCCTGAAACTGCTATAGATTTCCTCTGTTTTAATCCCATACACTCAGTTTTGCAAAAGGAATTAGCCCCTGCCAAGATTTTCTTACCATACTTGTCTTTATTTGGGAATATGAAAGACACTTTAAAAAACACAGCATCTGTTGAGAAAAAAACAACCAGTGTCACTGTTACAACTGTTGGCTGAAATTCAAATAAATATTTACAAATATATATTCAAATACACAGCAGCTTGAAACCGCACGTAATTATCAGTGTGCTGCTTGAGTGTGCGATTCTTTATAGGGGAGCCCTCAGTCCTGTCCGCGGGGAGGGGAGCGCGTGAGGGGAGCGCGGCGGCTGGGGGGACAAAGTGTTACCGTCCGTGATTGCCAGGCGGAAGTGTCCGCGGTTGCTAGGTAGGCCGGCGGCCCGGAAGG
>NW_009198564.1:29421-44558 GCF_000690835.1 Fulmarus glacialis | reverse complement strand
TAACTTTGCAATACATTTTTGGGTGATATTACACAGACACTCTTTGCAACAGAATTTGTAAATGTAGTAATATGTTTAATGTGTCTTTACATAATATAATTTATTTGTTAGTAAGCTTACTGTTTGAAGGAAATCTTTTCTTTAGAAATGTTGTATGACATTTCATATGTGAAGAGTTTTTTTCACTGGGTGCATAGCCACCAATTTAGAAAAACATTTACGAGCATGATTAACTTAAAAATATTTTTTTTCCCTGATTAAATCTTTTGCTGAATAGGGATGTCTGACCACGGTGGTAAAGTCACTCACAGATTTGGGGGTAGAGGTTGCAGCAATTTTAAGTCAGGTCACAAGGCCAAAGAAATCCATTGGTTTATATTGTTATGGGGCTTGGGAATTCATAGAGGACCCTGAAACCTAAATGCTTTGTCAGCTGGCAAAGAGGTAAAAACTATTGTCTCCCATGTGCCTTAAGTAAGTGCCCTAAGCTCCAGTGCCCTAAATGCCACCGGGAACCATTGGCATAGGCTTCCACTGGGCCAAGTACTCTGTACGTCAGATGAGCAAACGGTAACAGGAGAAAATAAAAATTCAACCATGAAAGGAAATTCCTGTCTGAGTAAGTAAAGGACAGAGCTTCTAATGACTTCATGGAGCCACTTCTGGAAGTAAGATCTGAAACAAAGTCAAGTTTAGAAAGTCTGTACATAATGCTTAATTACACAGTAGATCAAACTGGATCTAAAAGAAATAATTGAACAGTAACCATTTTAACATGATAATAAACTTCTCATGGTGCCTTAGGGAATTATTCCTCTTTTTTTAAGTAACATATATATATTTATAACTATCTACTTGACAAAGAGACAGGTATATAACATATTGCTTACAGGGAATCTCAAGAGTTGGAAATTTAATTTGATATTTCTATAAAAAGCTATATCTTGAGAGAGTAACATTATCTTAGAACTACTTTGAAAAAAACAGATAAACCTTTCTGCAAAACACATGGTATAGCAATTTTCTCTTTAACCTTTAAAAACAAGCTTGTAAAATTTAATGTTGTGATCTCATTTCTGTAGTACCTGTTAACAACCTCACTCTGGAAATGGGCTGTCAAATGTTAACTTTCAACCTGTCCTTATTTTTATTGTTTCTTTTTTTCACGGTAGCAGAGGGCTAGAATGTAGACCTACATGCCAAATTTTGGACTCTGATGCCACTCGTGCCTTAAACATGAGCTGTGTTTATTTCAGCTTGACTTGCTCATCTGCAAGAGCAGTTGAATTTTCTTTCCTGTGTGCAATACCGTAGTGTAAGCAGGATCTGTATTACAGCGTTGACTTTCATAAGATTTATACCTACATCTTTAGCTGGTTTTGGGTTTGTTGTTTTTTTTTTTTCCCCTCTAGTTCCCTTTCCACTCTTGGCTTGCTAATCTTGGTGTTTCAGTTTTAGAAACATTGCTTACAATGCCATTATGCAACACAAAAGAAAGAATTAGTGACCACACCAACAAAAAGCCCTTGCTCTTTCTAATTAACTGAATACCTGCTATTGCCTAATATGATTAAGATTTTGGGGGGGAAATTAATGAGATATTTACAGCTGATTCATTAAGGTGAAAAGCGTAATTTATCATAAGTTGTATCATAAAGTATTCTGTACCACAATAAAATTTAATTGATTACTGACTATAGTCAATTGACTATTACTGTAACAGCATTCATCAATTTTAGAGTGTGTCTCTCCACATATCTTTTTTTGAAAAATGCACAGAACATGTTAATATATTATATATTTGATTGATTATATAATATATTTGATTGATTCAAACAAGCACTCATACAGGACAACTTTGCAAATATAAGTTTCTGTATAACTGGCCACATAGTGTTTAGCTGAAAAGTGAATTTCCTTGTATTTTAAGTTCATTATGGAACTGACTCAACTCATAAATATTAACGTTCACACTGCTGATTTTGCTGTAAGTGATCACATCTATGAACATTAAGATCTTGTTAGCATGCGATAATGAGTACTACTGTGCGTCTGGTCCCACCTTAATGTTACAATTCAAATAGCTCATCATTGTCTTTTCCACATATAATCCCCTTACAGCATCCATTTGGAAATGGAAATTTTTGTTACCTTTCTAAGAGACTCACTTACTTTTGTTGTCATTCTAGTCTTTATGAGGCAGTGTGCTGTGATTAATAAAAACATCAACTTTATAGGCTTGCATCAACTTTTCTATAGCTGGGAAGTGCAGCTAGAGTGACATCTCAGAAACAAAGTATTTGTAGGAGATAATGACTACACAAATAAGCCAGTAGTCATTGCATACAAATAATGCAATGGGAAGAATAAAGCATGAGGAAATTAAAGAAAATTCCCAAGGAAGAGGAGTGTGTTTCTTTAAATTTTTGTTGATTAGTTAAATGAAATGTATTACTTTCTGCAATAGTTCAGTTTGCTTTTTGTAGTCATTGCTGCTTGTGTTAGGATGTAATGTTGTAATACCAAATATGTTTTATCTTTGACAGCAACAATAGTGTTAAATGAACTCAATTGGACTGCAGCGTTGGATGATGTATTCAAGCGGAACAGAGAAGAGGACCCCACTTTGTTATGGCAGGTTTTTGGTAGTGCAACTGGCCTCGCTAGGTATTACCCAGGTAACTGAAGTCTTCTAAAGAACTGTCCTATGCCACATATTGCCTTAAAAACACCCTGAATTATTTACAAGGAATAAAAGATAACTAAAGATTACTTTCTTACATAGATGGGGTTTCTGTATATCAGAAGTAACTCAAAGACTGCAAAATTATTCTGACATAAAGCTAAGTATGAGGGGGAAGAAACTGGGGGTTAAATGTGTAACTAGTATTTTTTTACAGTCAGAGGAGCAGAAGATGATGTCCTTTGAAAAGCTGAACAGTTAAAATAAAATATAAAATAAAATAAAACAGTTAAGTTTTATTTTTGTACTGTTTTCTTTGTGTTGTGTAAAAAATCAGTTGAATATTTGCCAGTGAGATATTTGTACCTGTCTAGTTTTGTAAATAGTGACTCAGTGACTAGACAGATAATCTTATGGCTAAAGTCAGTAAAAATACAATTGCACCATGCTGTGTTTATGTCCTGCAGAATCCAAGAACTCTGACAATTATGTCTTTGCTATTAGAGCTAAGGTCAATGAATACAACTTGATTACTTCAACTAGCATCTGTTCCACCTGTCAAAGAATCCCATTACTGGATCACAGTACATTTAAATTGATATATAATTTACTGAATTTAGATCATCAGTAGCCTTAATTTGATTTTTGATATGTACTACCTAACGGAAAGGCTTGTTTTATGGCAGAGTATACTGCTTGTGCTGCTGTTGTTCTTGTTAAGTGATGCTGTTATCAATGACAGAATGATATGTCCACTACACATTTGTGTAGTGTCTTGTCTCTTGCCTGCAACTGGTTAAGGAAGAACTTTGAGCTCCTTTCTGTTCTGTTTATACAAGATTATTGGTGTTTCTGAGGGTGAAGGGGATTATTCTAAAGCTGTTATGTATGATTAGCACAATTGCTAACACATGCAGAGAAACTGCCTTAGGCTAGTTTACAGGAGGAAATATTTCATAGCATGTGAATCCTGTTTATTTTGTCATGCTAGGTGCTGATGAAATAAATACAGTGAGATGTTGCAGAAAAAATAATATTGAAAATGCTAATTTCATATTTCTTTTCTTTCAACGTGTTCTGTTTCAGTGCTTTTAGGATCTATTACTACTGTGTTTTGGGTCACCATTTGTCACTGCTTACTATACAGTGATGTTTTCCAAGAGCTGAAAAAGAAATGTTTCTTTAACATAACTCTGTGGCAATCTCTAGGAAATTCATTTTCAAGTGTAAGATTATTCTCTGATTCTACGATTTAGTATAAAATTCGGATCCTCACACCTCCTGCTTATTCCATAGCTAAGCGCCTAAGTCATAGAATAATAGAATAGTTTGGATTGGAAGGGACATTTAAAGGTCGTCTAGTCCAACCCCCCTGCCGTGGGCAGGGACTTCTTCAACTAGATCAGGTTGCTCAGAGCCCTGTCCAACCTGATCCCTTGAATGTTTCCAGGGATGGGGCATCTACCACCTCTCTGCGCAAACCTGTTCCAGTGTTTCACCACCCTCATTGTAAAAAATTTCTTCCTTATAGCTAGTCTAAATCTACCCTCTTTTAGTTTAAAACCATTCCCCCTTGTCCTGTCGCAACAGGCCTTGCTAAAAAGTTTGTCCCCATTCTTCTTATAAGCCCCCTTTAAGTACTGAAAGGCCACAATAAGGTCTCCCCGAAGCCTTCTCTTCTCCAGGCTGAATAACCCCAACTCTCTCAGCCTTTCTTCATAGGAGAGGTGTTCCACCCCCCTGATCATTTTTGTGGCCCTCCTCTGGGCCTGCTCCAACAGATCCATGTCTTTCTTGTGCTGAGGGTTCCAGAGCTGGACGCAGTACTGCAGGTGGGGTCTCACCAGAGCAGAGTAGAGGGGCAGAATCACCTCCCTTGACCTGCTGGCCACGCTTCTTGTGATGCAACCCAAGTTATGGTTGGCCTTCTGGGCTGCAAGCACACGTTGTCGGCTCACGTCCAGCTTTTCATCCACCAGTAGCCCCAGGTCCTTCTCGGCAGGGCTGCTCTCAATCCCTTCATCCCTCAGCCTGTATTGATACCAGGGGTCGTCCAAACCCAGGTGCAGGACCTTGCACTTGGCCTTTTTGAACCTCATGAGGTTCACACGAGCTTGTCCAGATCCCTCTGGATGGCATCCTGTCCCTCAGGCGTGACGACTGCACCACTCAGCTTGGTGTCATCTGCAAACTTGCTCGATCCCACTGTCTATGTAATTGATGAAGATGTTAAACAGTACCGGTCCCTATATGGACCCCTGAGGGACACCACTTGTCAACGACATTGAGCTGTTGACCACTACCCTCTGGATGGGACCATCCAACCAATTCGTCACCCACCAGACAGTCCACCCATCAAATCCATATCTCTCCAGTTCCGAGAGAGGGATGTTGTGGAGGACCATATTAAAGGCCTTACAGAGGTCCAGATAGACGACATTTGTAGCTTCTTATTAGCTGTCTAGTCCTGTCAGAACTTGACTTCAAAAATTCCTGGGTAATTCCCCAGTTCTTAGATTTTACACAAACACAGTAACCTGGAGCAGTCTGACAGTCCTTAAGTTGTATATGCATTGTTCTGTGCATCTTCTCCTTCCCGCTTCCTTCCATTTATAGCTCAAATCGGTAAGCTCTTTGGGTTTTAGATATTTAGAATAGATCTTTGTGCAAGTTTGTCCATCTTTCTCTTTTTGTAAACTCTTTGTCTCAGTTTGCAGAGACCTGTCTGACACTCACAAGTGTTCTGAAAATGAAATCAAGTTTCATATACTGGAATGGATCCTTTTCACATTTGCTTTTTGAAAATGATATTATAAAATTGTAAAATGTTGCTTCATTATATTGGCCTTAGGTAAGCTTGCTTCAAAGTGATGAATTTCTCCATAGTGATGATATTTGTGAAAGAATTTGGAAGTATCAAAACCTAAAATTAAAATGCATAGATAAGTCTGCTCATTATAAGCTGAAATATATCCACTGAGTCTTTCCTCCCTTAAAAAGAATCTATCTTTGGTACCTCTAAGCTATAGAGGGTGTCTTCAATCACAGGTATCTTGAACTAATGTTTGTATCTGATAGTATCCCACTACCTTGAGTAATGGGCTAGGCAGTACATCACTTCTGTCCTAAGTAGGCTCTTAGGCTGTCCTTGTCACCATAATAACCAGCAGCAGCATGAAGAGATCTTTCTATGAGTGACACCGTGCGTTGAAAGTATGTGTGAAATACAAGATTATTTTTCTATTACATATATCCCCTTGTTTCCTACATATATTCTATTTTTTGTACTGTTGTACACTCCTCTAGCATCACGTGTATGATTTCACGTAATTTTCAGCTGTGCTTTGTCTGCCTCTTCGGTACATTTGTGTTCCCTTGTCTCTATCAAGAGGACAAGACAACTTCCCTCTGACTATGACCTAGGTTGAGACACGTGGCATTTAGACCAGTTCCTTTCCTCAGACTTTCTTCTTTATACACTATAATAAATGGTATTAGACTTAGATACAACAGTAATTAGATGCAGTAGAATAAGAATTGGAAACTCTATTTTATGAAAATAGCTAACAGCAACAGGTAGAGGAAGTAATGGTACCAAAGTATTCGCTTCCTTTAATGTTATGACGTAATTAGTCCATCAAATGTTCCTTATGCAAAATGTCATTTTTACTGAGGAGAAAACCACATTCTATGTGGTGTTACCTTTGGTTTTGTTTTAAAGAAGAAGAAAATATGTAATCCAGGCAAGCCAGATTTAGGAAGATATTTGTGTAGATGAATAGATACAGACATGCAAGAAAGTTAAGTGTTAGAAATATATACATAAACACACATATATGTTGATATTTGCAGTGATAGCAGAACCAATGCCAGGCACAAATGGGAACTGTACAGCCACTTCCTATGTTTACCTTACAAAATGCCCCAACAGAAACATTAGAGACTGCATTGAGGTCAACTTATCTCTTTATAGATTAATACATTACTTGCTTCATTTTGTTTATTAACCGTTTTTCCCTAGAACATACTCAGTTCAGCTCTTATTCTCAAACACCAAGACAGAAATGGCAGAGAAGAGCCAAAGATACAGGATACCTCCATAGGTCTGAAACCTATTTTTTCACCTCTTTCAGTTAGGGTTTTAATCAGCTTGATTTAAAAAGTCAGTATGAGTCTCCTCACACTGAACTTTTTCTTCTTTAAATTATTTAAGAAAGTGTGTCTTGCCTAAAATAATTTACAGGTTAGTGAGGATACTTAATATCAACATTTTCATTAGTTTCAATGGCAGCTTATTTGTCAAGAGAAATGTTATGCTTTACTACTGTGCTGGCAACCATCCATTTTGATATGAAGATGCCAAGAGCAATTTTGAGATTTCTATTAGCTATTCCATGAGCTCTGAACAACTCAAGAGTAAGTAAACAGCAGTTTAATAAAAGAGCTCAAAAGAATAAACAAATAAAGTGAAGGGAACTTTTAGGAAGGATGTAATATATACTCATTCTTACGTTTAAAGTTATATACCACAAATCAGTCTTTCTTTCAAAGGATGGTTTCAGCATTTTAAGAATATATTGTCCTTTTTACACACATTTAGGGAGTTGTATCAGAATCCAGACAGGAATCTATCTTCAGGTCATGAAGATACCTGATAAAATTCTTAATTTAAAAGGGGAGTATACAAGAGGTGGAAGCAAGGACAGGTGACCAGGAATATAGAGACACTGTCCAAGCATGCAGAAACATGGTTAGAAAAGCCAAAGCCCACCTGGAATTGAATCTGGTGAGGAGTATGAAGGATGACAAGAAGAGCTTCTACAGGAACATCAGCAGCAAAAGAAAGACTATGGAAAATACGGACTTGCTGCAGAATGTGGGCCTGCTGCTCCCTGCTGGGACAGAAGATTTGTTGACAAAAGGCACGGAAAAGGCCAAGGTACTCATTACCTTCTTTATCTCAGTCCTTACTTGTAAGACCAACCCTCAGTAATCACAGACCTCTGCAATCAGAGGGAAATTCTGGAGAAAGGATGACTTGCCCTCAGTGGAGGAGGATGAGGTTAAGGAACATTTAAACAAACTGGATATGCACAAGTCCTTGTGACCTGATGGGATGCACCCATGAGTATTGAAAGGACTGGTGGATGTCATTGCAAGGTCATCCTTGATTATCATTGAAAGCTCATGGAAACTGAGAGAGGTTCCTGAGGTTCCTTCTTTCGTGAGGAAACAAGTGTCACTTCTGTCTTCAAGAAGGGCAAGAAGGAGGATGTGGGGAACTACAAGGTGTCAGACTCATCTTAGTCCCTGGAAAGTGATGGAGCAAGTCCTCCTGGAAACTATTTTGAAGCATAGTAAGGACAAGAACATGACTGGGAATGGTCAGCATGAGTGAAAGGGGAAATCATGCCTGATCAACCTGATAACTGTCTATGATGAGATTACAGACTTGGTGGATGAGGGAAAAGCAGTGATGTTACTTGTCTTGACTTGAAGATGAAATCTTTTGACACTGTTTCCCTTAACATCCTCATAGACAAACTGATGAAGTACAACTTAGATAAATGCACAGTGAGGTGGACTGAAAACTGTCTGAACTGCTGGTCTCAGCAGTTGTGAGAAGCGGCATGAAGTCCAGCCAGAGGCCAGTCAAAAGTGGTGTACCCCAGGATTCAATACTGGGGCCAATGTTATTGAACTCTTCAATAGTGACCTGGGTAATGGGACAGAGTTCACCCTCAACAAGTCTGTAGATGGTACAAAACTGGGAGTGGCTGATACACGAGATGATTGGACTGCCATTCTGAGAATTGATGTGATAATTGGAAAGGCTGGAGAATTGTTCTGACAGAAATCTCATGAAGTTCAACAAAGGGAAATGCAAAGTTCTGCATCTCGCAGAGGAATAACTTCAGCACCGGTACCTGCAGGTGGCTGACTAGCTGGAAAGCAGCTTTACAGAAAAAAAACCTAGGGGTCCTGGTGGACAAGTTGGACATGGACAATGATAGCCTGGGCTGCATCAGGCAGAGCATTTCTAGCAGGTGGAGGGAGGTGATCATTGCCCTTGACTCAGCACTGGTGAGACACATCTGGAGTCAAAGATCCAGTTCTAGACTCCCCAGTACAAGAAAGACAGGAACTTATTGAAAGGTCACAAAGATTATTAAGGACTTGGAGCATCTGTCATATGAGGAGAGGCTGAGTTTGCTTTCAGCCTGGAGAAGACAAGGCTCAGAGGAAACTTGAAAGTGTGTATAAATAGCTGATGGGGAGGGTGAGCAGTCTCCGTCATAGGAGACGTTTCTTTTTCACTCTCTATTTTCCCCCACTTCCAAAAGAAAATTTGGAAAAACTCACTTAGAAATCTTGATACTGTAATTCAGAACAACAGAAACAACAACATCCTTTGTAATTGTATTCATGAAATGTCTAGTTGTGTTTGCAGTATCTGTCCAAGTAGAGAGTTTCCAAGAGTACCCGCACTGCTGGGCCACTATGGAGGGCACAACTGATAGATAAGCCAGGGGAAAGGTACTCATCAACATGGAGAAAACTTTTCAACTTACTTCCAATCTTACTCTGTTTTGTAGAATTACTGTTCAGTTCAGAAGTAACAGTGTACTTAGTGCTTGTTTTAGGAACTAGGGTGTTCTTTCTTTCTTTCTTTATTTTTTTTTCTTCAATACAAATACTACTGTGTGGAAAAGACAAGGTTAAAGAAGTTGGACAGACTGACATCTCCTGGTGCACACAGTGCTTGTGCTGGGGTCAGCTTCACATGTCAGCCTGACAAGTCCATACTGACAAGTCAGCTTTGAGGTCAGGCCAGGAAGTCCCTGAGTCAGGGTCAGGATCAGCAAAGTACAACATGGTGCACAGACATCCACACAACGTAGCTCAGGCAAGGAGCAAGCACTTGAGCTTAAATGAAGCTCCCAAGCCAAGAGGCAGAGGGTCCCAGGAGATTTCTTGCAGCTTTTTGTCCCTCCCCTCTTCCCACATCAGTAATCCCAGGTTACACATCTGCACCATGTAAACGTGGGCTTGAACATATTTTTAAGGAGCAGACTGATTTTATCTGAAGAAATAAGCATATTTGCATGAGACTACAATTTATTCCATAATCTCTTCTGCTTTCCCTTGATAATTTCCCTCTTGTTCAAAGGGGAAAAAATGTTTGCTGAAGAAAAGTAGCACCAGACAACTTCCTTCTGCTCAGAAACTAAATTGCATTTGTTGGCTTATTAATTGAGGATGAAAAGAAGACTCCATATGTTTTCTGTCCGTATTAATCCATCAGTGCAAAAACTAAGTATAGGCCATGTAGTGGTTGTTTGCAAATGATCTGAAAATTATTACACTGGATGTAATGAAATTAGCTTGCAAGTACTTTGGATTCTGCATGATGAAAATTTTCTATTCAAGTTACAATTGGCCATTTATGGGGACAAACTTTTTAACAAGGCCTGTTGCAACAGGACAAAGGGGAATGATTTTAAACTAAAAGAGGGTAGATTTAGACTAGATAGAAGGAAGAAATGGTTTACAATGAGGGTGGTGAAAGACTGGAACAGCTTGCACAGAGAGGTGGTAGATGCCCCATCCCTGGAAACATTCAAGGTCAGGTTGGACGGGGCTCTGAGCAACCTGATCTAGTTGAAGATGTCCCTGCCCATGGCAGGGGGTTGGACTAGATGACCTTTAAAGGTCCCTTCCAACCCAAACTATTCTATGATTCTATGATTTCACTTGTCATTACACAGAGATACTACTAACACATTAAAAACATGAAATGTTACAGGTTTAATATACAATATACAGTTGCCCAAAATGTGGGTATTTTCTGAGCATTTCATTTATTTTTTTTTACATATAATAATTCTTAACAGTAGTTAAACTATGTTAAAATTGTTAAAACAAGTTAGCAGACTGACTCATGAAATTGTCAAGTCATTGAAATGAAATGGTTCAGACATTTTAAGTGATTTTTTTCACAGCCAACTGTAATGCCTTGGTCTTCATGTTACAAGCATATAATTATCAGAGGCATTTTTGCTCATAGACTTAGCCCTGTAAGCAGTACATACAGAATCCTTTGTGACTGGTATGCAGGTAAATAAAACATTCTCATGAAGCTACAGGGGAGGGATTTCTGTTGTTTAAGCTTATGTTATTAAACTTAATTTCCATAGCAAGAAGATACAATGGGATGGATGAGATCAGATTCAGTAAAAATAAATTCAAGCTGCATTGAATTCTGGGAATTAAAAAAAAAAAGGTAAAAATATGAACAGTTTTAAATATCCATGTGCCAGAATGTAACTGAAACCAGAACTTCAGTTACTTTGTTTGCGTTGACAAACTTGACCAGAAAAGCTAGACCCAGATGTAAAGGCGTGTAGTGAATATGTATTGCGTTCTGTTAGACATTGTATTGTTTTGAGTATGGTCCTGTCTGACTTGCAGCCACAGGGACCTTGAGGTCATTATGCTGCACTACTGTCCAGTGCATGCTCAGAGGCTATCTTGAGTCATCTCAGAAAACAAGGAATCTCGATTTATATGGTGGCATTTGGGGGAATTAGTTACAGCTTCTTTTCTTCTTTTCAACAGGAAATCACAATCAGCTTTTCTGAACATCTCCCACATATAACTTGTATGAGAAAACCCTTCCTGTTTCTTAATGTTCAGTTTACAAACAGTGTTTTAGCTGAGTTGTCTGCAGAGGGCAAGATAGGACTGGGCATATAAATAACTTCTTTTCTTTCCTTTTTGCTTTTGTCTGAGGGCTCAGTTGTCTTGAATGCATGTTTCCAATTTTAGTTTCTTTACAAAATCCACCAGGTTTAAAAATATTTGTAGAAGTTTCCAGCCTTTGTCCTGCAAGGGAACAGTTTTCCATTATTTATGTATAATGCAAGAGTAAGACTCAGTTCTCACCACTACTATGAAAGAAAGCTGAAATGTATTTTGTGGGGGTTTTTTAAGCAAACCGTCCTGAAATTTGATATTATGGAATTCTGAAATGCAAATTTTTTGGAAACAGTAAAAAAAAATCAGAAGAGTTTCACTGGGAAAACTGTGAGCCACCAAGTTTAAAATTTGGATTCTCTGTGATATAGCAAGAGAGCACAAATTGTTATAAATGTTGAAGCACCTTCTCAGTAGTACTAGTAGATGTACATCTTCCTGCCTAATTTTTCAGTTTATACTTCTAATTGTATAAACTGGTATTAGCTTTTAAGATGTTATTTTAAGATGACAATTCCCTAATTCTAGTCCAGACATAGGGTTTCAGTAGTTTTTGATTCAAATTAAAAGCAATAATCTGAAAGCATTTTAGCAAGATCATTTAAATTACCAATTTGTTCCAATATAATTGAAACTTGTGAAGTCATACAATTGCAAATATCACAATATAGTATTTTAATATCGACAACATAGTATTTTAATATCCAAAACTTTCATTTCTGGAATGTCTTAAGAGAAAAGGGGAAATATGGTCATCCTCAGAGAATAAGATACTCCAAATAGACACCTGAAATGGATGAATATTCTGGAAGGAAGCATCTCATTCACCAGATATGGACTATCTAATACAGAATATCTGATGCCTTTTTAAAAGGTAAGAAAAAGTGACAATAATCACAGAATCACAGAATGATTGAGGTTGGAAGGAACCTTTGGAAGTCACCTGGGCCAACACTCCTGCTAAAGCAGGACCACCTAGAATCTGTAATGCAGATCAGGTTTTGTTTTTCATTTATAATATTGTTTCCAGAGAGATTTTTCTTTAGTGGCAGGGATTTTAAAAAATAAAATTTTTTTTTTTTTTTTTTTTTTTTTTTAGTCTTGAATCCATTCCCTGTGGGCTTTCACATGTAGAGCTTCATTGACTCCATGTAGACAGAAAAGTACTTTAATATAGATCAGACTGCAGATTTAATTTATAATTAACCACAGAGCAGTGGACAAATCTGTTACACCAAAATAAATTAATTTAATTAAAGTAGTTTAATATGGTTTGACAGATATTAAGTTACTCACATTTTGTGAGGCATCTACCCAGCTAATTTTACTGCTAGGTTTTAGAAAGCAGTTATCTGAAAGAACAATTTAATACCAAATTTTTGGCAGGCTATTTGGAAGTATAGGTACAAACCAACCAGTTCCTCTTTTAATCTTGAAATTTTTCTTAATTATAGAGGTAATGAGGATTATAATTGTTAAACAATGTTTCATTAAAATACTGCAATGGGAAGCATATTATTTTCACTATAGCAATTGCTAATTAAACACATTTTAAAAACACTTTGTGTTTATGTGCCTTTTGCCAGATACCACCTCTTTCTGTTTTGTGGGGTTTTTTGGTTTTTTTGGTTTGTTTTTTTTTTTTTGTAAAGCTAAGATCCTTAGTAAAGGGTGCATTTTGTTTTGGACTGCAGATAGCAGACATTTATTTGCAGTTAAATGTGATATAGGAGACTTTCTAGTTATGGTAATAAATATACTTAAGAAAGTTTGGCTGCAAAGGATTACTCAAATGAAATTGATTTAGATGAATGATTAGTAAAGAAAAACTGTTTGGTCAGCAACACCAACTGAGCTCTCTCAGGGAAGTATACTAAATAATATTTGTCACAGTGAGGTACTAGAAAGGGTAGTACTGATATGGATAACCTCAGATTCCAGTTAGTGGGTTTTGTAATGATGATGCATGAATAGATTCAGTACCTTTTATGAAGAATTGTTGAACCTCGACTCGGTGTGACAGTATTTGGTCTGCAGTGTGCTGAAGGTGGCAATGTGCCACACCTGGTAAGATCAGAAAGGCTGAGGCAATTGATAACAAAAATAAAACTGAAAAAGAAATACTATACTGTTCCCAACTGTTCCAAACCTTCCCAATTCCATCTGGGGATTTAACAAGGGGCTGGGGGAACTTAAAATCTGCTTTCACAAAACAATATGTCTGGCAACTTTCACTCTCCCAAAGTGCTCTATGACTTCTCTCTGGTTTTCTCAAAGAGGAAAAAACAACCTCCAGCCTGTGGTTCTGTGGTCCTTTTCTTATCACGTAACCTAGACATACATATTTGTCATCTTCATCTGACCTTACCTATGTTACAGGAGAAGGGAGGGAGAAGGAAGGAAACAGGTAGAGGAGGGCTTTGTTTTGGCTTTGCCCAGGCTCATATAACTATGGGAAAGCCAGTAAAAAGTGCTACAGTAACAACTTCTTAGGTGAACATTGGGAACTTCATACTCATGAAGAATTTTTTTTTTTTCCTAAGGAGACTGACTCTTTGCCAGACTTCCAGGTGAACTAGACATTAAGTAGCATTTTAAGATGTTGGCAGTCCTGTTATTTATGGAGACATGACTGATTACTTGAGAAATATTGAATTCAAGATGCAAAGTATCTGTGAAGTTCAAGTCCTTCTTAGCTAAATTAGTAGGTACTGAACAAGACTCTAATTTTGGAACTGAATGTCTACATAATCTTTAATTTCTTACTTTAAGCACATCTGAGCATGTCTTAATCATGCATAGAAGTGATTCTTAAACTCATCTGCTCTCTCATATTTAAAGCTCTGTCTGTACTAGTAAACTAGTAAACTAGGAACAAGTCAGAGGTTTATTGGCATCCCCTAGACTGCCCCACGTTGTGACTGAAGGGACAACACATGCTGGCAGCCTTTCCCAATGGACAGCACTGGACCGTGTTTTGTTTCCTCTATACTACAAGGTTCTCCAGTCCTTTTTCTAGGAGGCTTCATGTTCTCAAACACCCCTAGATTATTTTATGCTATACTGCAGGGCATATATACTGCATGGCATATAACACACAGCTTAATTTTCATCCCCAAAACACCCTCTGGTTTAAAAGTAATGATAATATCACTGTCCTCATTTTGCAGATAAAAGAAACAGGTATAGAGAGATAAAATTACTTCTTCTGTGATCCTCTGAAGGTTAGGGATTCAAGCCAGGAATATGAGTAACAGGCAAGTTTTTTAAGATTCAGTGTGCTATTATATTCATTAACTCATACTTAAATTCATAGCATTGTTTAAACATCAGTAGATGTGTTAATCTTTTCAGGATCTTTGTAATACCAGTGCTGGAGTACAGCAGTAAGAACTGTTATATTCTTTCCCTTTTTTACAGTAGATTAGCCTTGCATTTAACCCTACATTGTTTATCTATATAATAAATAAGTATAATATGATGGGAACTTTAATTAATTAGAGAAAAGTCTCTTTACATTGCTCATGCCAGTATTTTACTAGGATATTCCTATGTAATTAGGGCTTACAAGGTGTTAAGTGGAGAAATTAACAGATAAAGGAAAGATAATGTTGATTATCCAGAAGAATAATTTTGTCCCTAAGGTCTTAAAATTCTTGGATTAAAAATATGGATAGAGATGAGCTAGTATTATCTC
>NW_009198564.1:13728-29390 GCF_000690835.1 Fulmarus glacialis | reverse complement strand
TTCAAAAAAAAAAAAAAAAAAAAAAAAAAAAAAATATCTTGAACATATTTCCAGATGTCATTGAAGCAGGTCTCGCTCAGCTACTGGAACATTCGCTGCTTAGACAAATTAATAATGGAAGAGCTTTAAAAATCAATTTCTAATAAAATAAAATGGTAGCTCTCCAAATGAAGGACTTGCTGTGCACAGCTGCTCTTGTATTAACCATTAGTGGCAAGCAATAGTGTTGCGGCCATGATATTGAACTCTCCAAAGAAAGTCATTACTGAAGCAGATACTAAGAGACTAGAAAGCCTAAAAAATCCATACAAAATGAATCAAAAGCCTTGAAAAACTGAGAACTTCACCTTTTTTTTGCAAAATATTTTATATTTTATAGCTGTCAGTTCCTGTTAACAACTCAACATTTAAAGGAGCCTTTAAAGTAAAAAAACAAAACAGAACCCAAAATGCTTTTCCAGTAATGCAGCTTATAAATTATCAATTAGTGCAATTAGTGTGTAAATTGAATAGTTCTACTTTTTACATTGAAATAAGCCTCTTTGAGCACTGTTCACTTCCTTTTTTTTGTTGAAATCGGGGAGAAAAGGACATGGGCTGACATGATTTGGATCTAACCATACTCATGGTATGGAAAATCTTAAAATATGTTTAATTGTGGCTCATTTTTCAAAACCTATGTGCTGAATGTTGTAGTTGTGCAAACAGATCCACCCAGTTACAGGATAATGCATTATTTCTGGTGAGTTAGTGAAATTGCAGCCAGCAGGCCACCATACTTTCATGCTGAATTTCATACCATCTCTGTGTTTTTATGATACAAATTGAAATCTCCAGAATTTGCTCTTATAGGAGAAAAAGAACAACAAGAACAACAACAAAACAACAAAACATTTTGTTGCTTCCCTACCTCTTCTCCTCAAGCTCTGATACTCCAGCCCCCATTGGGGGGATGGTAGCTAGTCCAGGTGAAACCAATGTGAGTAACACATTTATTGAGGATGAAATTCAGTTTATACATGCGGAAGCAGAAATATTTACCTCTGAACTAAGATAACCCAGAGCCACTGGAGGGGTTAATTTTAAGTTGCAGACTGCAGTATGTGTTACACGTTCAAATCACTTTTGTTTCTTTTGGCATATTGGGATCAATAAAGCAATGGATTTGTTTGTGTACGGACTGTTCCCGTATAAAACTCATTGCTGAACTGATCTGGGATGAAACTGAGCACAATATTGCCCATAACCACATAGGTAATACATTCTGAAAAAAACTTTGTGAGATGATTATCCTCTCTTTTCTGTATGGTGGTGGTGCTATAAAAGTTACAGAGGACATGACACAGAGCTATCTATGTTAGATAGATTTTACCTGAAGATAATTTGAGCTCCTGCCAATTTTAAGTCATTATCTGAGTAAAATAGTTAAGAAGTGTCTTCGTTCAGTCTTGACTGAACATCTTCTGTGGTAGCACGGAGCTGGTCAGCAACAATCTCTGTCTTAGGGAGGAGAGTACTAATTTGTTATTAATCCAGGGAATCGTTATGATAATAAATATCGTGAGTTGTAAGTATAGTAGTACAAAACACTTTATGATGATTAATGTTAGGGATTATTAAAGTTACAGCTGTTTATTATTTTTAACTACCATGTTTCATTACTTTTCACCTTTATTGAAAAATAACTGAGTAATTCTGTGAAGGTGCTGCTGCCACACCGAAATTCATATTACTTCTTTCTGAGTAGTGAGCTGAGGAATACCACATTTCCCAACTAGTGTGGGCTATCTCATACCTGAATGTAGTTTTGTTCACATAAGTTCACTAAAGGATGATGAGAAGTACGAAATGAAACTAAAGGCAAAGTATAAGCTGTAGGTTGCACCTTTGCTCTGAGGGAGACTTTACTAAATCTGGCACAGGGAATTGAATAGTCTGTGTTTATGGATGTTTTGAATATCCACATGAATGTTTATTTGAGAGATACCAAGGTAAAATTCAACTTTAACAAATACTTGTTTGCCTAACCCACTAAATGCTGTATTAAAGTTGACTACCTAATAACCCTCTGAGATGGAAAGGCAATGAAGTTTGAGTCAGAATAAGATGGTGCTGTCTGGAATTTGATAATTGGCATTTGTTGCCTGTCTTACTATCAGCTTTTAGCCTCTTTCCCCAAATGTGTTACAGGGATGTAAAGCTGTTAGTAATTTATCTGTGCCTCTCTGTTCCTTGCACATGCATACCTAACCAGTAGAGCAGGGCAGATGTAACTGAGGTCTCATGCAGCAGGACTTTCAGGAAGGCCGCCCCTATGACACTCACCTATGCCTCTGAAATAATCTCATGAATTAAACATAGGCAGATGTAGCCAAGGTCTCCCTTTCCTGAGGAATACTTTCATTTAGGCTTTACCCTGTGACAGCCTTTTTACTGCATGAATTGGTTTTTCATGTAATCAACAAAGCTGAGGATTTCCACTCTACATGTGCAGAAATAACAGAAGAACATGCCTTACTCTTGCTTGAAATATAGCTGGGCCTGTATCTCCATAATGCAAACAGCAGAAGTGGGAGGGATATCAAATCCAATGAATAATTTATAAAATATCAAATCAAACCATATGCGAAACAAGAAAATCATCAAAGGAGAACATGACTAAAGCCTAATGTATGCAACAGAGAACGGTGTAGTGTTGACATAGTTCAAAGATATTAGTATGCAACAATGAAACACGGTGAGACTGATGTCTTCAAGACGTTCGGTGAGCCAGGTTCCAAGGCATCTGATTAAAATGCACGTTTTAAACAATATGTTATATAAATAAAACTGTAAATCTCAAAATCCTTGATCTTCAGTTTTAGTTTTTTAAGAAAATGTGTAATCATCTTTTTGTGTATTTCATTTCTGCTTTCATCTTAAACCGTATAATGGCTTTTGTCAGTAAGATGTAAGCCAGTTTCCCCAAATGGCTTTATAGCATGCTCTGTATATGGACCGAGGCAATGCATGTCTTTTTTAAGTGGTCTCCATCCCTTCTAATTATTTCCTATTTAATTATATGTGCATAATTACTTTTTTTTTTTTTTTTTTTTTTTTGCATGGAGAGAATTTATCATCTTTTAAAAAGTTATTTTTTAAAACGTGAGATCAGGGTAAGTTAAAATTATATCATTGGAGATCCGCTGTCCTAAGAGAATTTCAGTTTCCTAGTAATAGCGATTCCAATAAGATCCTTAAATACTCAGAACATTACCAAAACCAGTGAATAGATTTGAGACCATTCAAAGCTACCTAAATTAAAAGTGTTAATCCAGAGAGAGTTTAGGATGAATGAGTAATTTAATCATGTTAATTCCTGAGGTTGAAGAGGGAATTCAGCACTTCTTTGGTGTAAATGAAATTTCAGATACTAAGTGCTGAGTCCTTATTTATGTTTAGCCATTCAGACACTTACTATCAGATTATGTTTATTGTTGTAGAAAACATCATAAAAATCAATAGAACTAGTTTTCCCAGTAAACATTGTATTTCTTAATTAATGTTTGTGTGATCCTGCACCCATTAATATATGATGAAAAATTTTGCAGTCACTAAATCCAGAAAAATTTGCTCACATGGAAACTTAAGCATGTAGGTGCTTGTTATATTTATCTCAACAGAAGGTAATATATTAATTAGGAAAAAGAAACTTATTGACATGTGGCACAGAAAATACTGTTTTAAAGTCATAGTAAGAAATAAATAATGTTTTTAAAGACCTTCTCCAGATCTCTCTGAAAATGCTGACAATCCTTCCAGGACTGTGCATGCTGAAAGGGCCAAGCTAGTGAAAGAGAAGTAGAATTTAACTGTTGTGTTCACCACTCAGACTATGTCCCAAAATGAAAAACTGTCATTCACAGTAATTTCCAAAAGGAATAGATAGGCTGCAAGTAGTGTGCCAAGTGGTCTATTCACAGTTTCTTTTGTGGGCTAAGGGTATAGCTGGACCATTGTAATAGTTCATAGTCTAGTTCTGGTGAATGTCTTCCCTTCCATTGTGCTTTTTAACTTACTAACATAGATGTAGCCAGAAAGGGACAGTTTGAACTTTGCTGCAATCCAGGAAATTACTGAAAAACTGCGGTAGAACCGAGTGCAAGGCTTAGCTGCTCGAGTCTTAATGGAAGAAACTCCTCTGAAGAGTAATTTGGAAAGATCTGTCCTCAGATCCTTTCTTTTACTCTGTTTCAACCAGAAGTTTTGAGCATTCTTTCCATAAAGAGAAAGAAAGAAAAAAAAAATTAAAAAGCATTGTTCTGGTTTGTTTCCAATTAAAAAAAAACACAGCTTTTGTTATACAGAGCCTTTTGGTGCTTTTGGAAATATTAGGGAAAGTTTCAGGCATTTCAAATTTTATTATTCTGTGTTTTCTCACAAGTTTAAGTTAGTATTAATTTTTCCACTTCATGTTTTTGAAAGATTTGACACACTATATTTGATCTAAAGGACACAATTCTGAAGTGTGTTCTGTCTAGGCAACTGGTGTTGACCTCAAGGAAATTAAGTGCTTACTTGTCAGGCGGTATTACGTTAAAATACATTCTTAACTCTCAGATTTTGCAGTAATATGTATCTGAATTATTTCTCATATTGTCTTCTGTTACACAGACAAAATGTAATCTTAACCCATCTTTCTGTAAATTTTAGTTCAGAATTTAGAAAAGTTAGATTATTGTTCAAAATAGTATGTGAAGTAAGTTACACTATCATCTTCTCAAAGGTTATGATATCAGATAAATGTTCATGTGATGGTTTTCAGTAGATAATTTATGTTAGCTAAGGAGCTAGTCTGTTATTTTGTGAGCCTTTAGAAAATTGCTTCAATTTTAAATGAATACCTATGTCAGTATCCACAGTTATAGGAGAATATGATGATGTTAGAAGCACTCTTCTTCAGCTCCTGTGTTTGAATTCTCTTTGAATCACCATCCATTTGCTTTGGAGAATGCAGTTAAGGAGTTGGACTTATCTTTTATATGAAAAAAATACCATTAAAAAAAGAAAAGTTTTAATTCACTTATTAGTGGGGATTGCTAAAAGTTATTGTCACATTAGCAGCGTAAATTACATTTTATCTGTTGTTTTGAAATATATCTAGATGCATACATTCGGATAATTCTCTGTTTATGAAGACTGTCCAAGATATGGGTTGATTAAGAGGCATGGATTTGATAGGGCATGGCCTTTTATTGGATGTTAGTGGAAAGACTGAAAGTTTAGGCGAAGATATGGCAGTGTTGGTCAGTACCTTGATTTATATTTGCTATTTTACCTAAACTACTCATAATACAAACTGAAATGCGTACATTGAATGCAGATTTTACAAGTCTCAGGGAATGTATTTCAAGGATGGATTTTCAGATGGAATTCTAATGGATGGGTTAGTCTGGACAGACAAAAAAAGTCCATGATTGAACATGTGTTAACCATGACTTCAGGCTCATAAAATACTGGTGAATTTAACCTGTGCATACCTAAGTAATGATACTTAAGTTACAAATTTGGCATATACCAGTCTCAAAAATTCTATTTTCTCATTTCTGGAAATTTCAAAGACCCTTATCCCTTCAGATCACAAAGGTCCTGTCAGGTGGTCTAGTCTGAGATCATAGACAATACTGGTATAGAGTTTGAGGTTTGTCTGGTGTGCAACAATATGCAGTGTTTTCTGTGGCTGATAAATGTATACTGATAAATGTGGGTTATGCTCTGTTTAAATGTTCTGGTAACTGATGTGCCAACTCAGGTTATGGTCACTTAGGAAAGGGTTCATTTAGTAAAATAAAAAATAGGCAGCTACTCCAAGTTGGTGGCTTCTTTTATATTCATGGGTAGAGATATCATAATTCTTCCCATTTGTCTTAGATGAATGCTTTTTCAGGAAGAATCCTGGAGCTGCCTATAACTTACTTTATTTCCTAGACAGAAAAATGATTAACGACAGGAAATAGCTCTCCCAATGCTGTTGGCATACAGTAAGAGAGCAAACTGCAGAACATTATTTCATTTCCTGTAACTTTTCACATTTTTATTTGTGTTCATTAAGTTGTCAAATGGTTTTGAAAGGCTCGCTTTGTTTTTCTGTAAGGAAAAGATGCCTACCCTTGCTTAAAATTATGGTAAAGCTTAGATTAAAAGCTTGCAAAAGGTTATTAATCTTACCATTTTCTTTACAGAGACATGAGTATTTCCATT
Organism: Fulmarus glacialis; assembly: GCF_000690835.1. Taxonomy (NCBI): domain Eukaryota; kingdom Metazoa; phylum Chordata; class Aves; order Procellariiformes; family Procellariidae; genus Fulmarus; species Fulmarus glacialis. The sequence continues at coordinate 23,150 of NW_009198564.1, read as the reverse complement.
TCAATTTGTTTTCAGAAAATATGATACTTTCATGTTACTTTTCTAATTTGCTTTTTTAGGTAAAGCTCTCGAGTCAGTGAATAATTTGTTAGGTGCATAACTGAGCTTTAGATCAGCACAGTATTATTGTATACAACATTAGTTAACTTATAACTGTTTTTAAAATGAAGTACTTTCTTGTCGCAAAAAAAGTTATTTCATATTCTAAAGTATTTTGGTTGAAATTCTGGTTCCATTGAAGTCAGTGGTCAATTATAGTCAATAACTATTTCTTCAACACAATTTGGCCCTTTAAGGTATTTATCTCCATATAGTTTTATTGCATTATATTATATGCTTATAGATATAGGAATATATAAGTATTTCAAAAACAGATTACACAAATACAGACATTTTTTATCCACACAAAATGTTGATATTTATATAGTGCAAAGTCTGTGATATTGATTCATTATACTGTTGTATTTAAAATACTTAAGATAAAGTTTTAAATTTATTTTATACATTTTTTTTTTCTTTTTAGCTTCCCCATGGGTAGATAAAAGTCGAACTCCGAACAAAATAGATCTGTATGATGTTCGCAGAAGACCGTGGTAAGCTTTCTTTAAAGGACTGATGTATGTACATCACTTACTTTCTAGATATGACTGTAAAGACAAATTTTTCTCATTTTTTATATCTAATAGCCCTTACTTTTATATACTGCTATTTTCTTTTTATAAAATCGGTTAATTCTTCTGAATAAACAATTTTCAAATCATACTATTTGTTATGCAATATCCACTATATTGTGTCGTACTGTTGTATTACATGGACCTTTTCAAAGGAGGATAACGATCAAATAGGTATGAGGCAATTAAAAACTTTGATTTTGTGCAAAATCAAATGTAATTCAGATTATTAGATTGAACCATTCTTCCAGACTTTTGCAAGTGTTTACAAATATGTCTCAGTGGTTTAGACTACAAAAAAAATCACTAGACTGATAAAAGACAGAGAACAGTGGGATTGTTTCTCATGATTTTTTTCTGTAAGCCTGTCAAGGCATAATGCATATTGATACTTGGATTCATATTAGTTGAATATATTCTTTCAAAGGACGAAGTATTTTTCCCTAAGCTGGGCTGATGTAATAATTCATCTGTCATCAAGATCTTTAGCTCTGAAATAGCATTCATGTTTTTCAGTTATCAACATCTGAAAATAGTGAATTTTGATCAGTGTATCCTACTTCTAGGCTTTCCTAATGCAGTTTGCACTTTGGTTTACTTAGAAGACACAGCAAGAGAGAAAATGATGGCACATGGTTTTCTTCTAGCTACAACAGGAGGATTTTGTCGGTTCACCTAGATTTGGTTTTGAGATAATAAAGTGTCTTCCATCACATGCAACAAATGTGTTTTCAAGTTTGTGTCATTTGTACCTTTTATTTATTTCAGGTATATCCAAGGAGCTGCATCTCCCAAAGACATGCTTATTTTAGTTGATGCGTAAGTGTTTAATGTCTGGATGTTGACATTAGAGGGATAAAAGTACTTAGATATATTGAACAAATCGCTGTATGCTGAAAAAGAGAGAGATGATTAAGAAGTCCTTATATGCAAGGATCAAAAATCTTGGTATGAACAAAATAAATACAGAGGAAAAAATAGTTCCAAAAAGCCCAAACCAAAGTTGAAAGTTATTTAAACTGGGCACAAGTGCTTTTTAATTACTTTAATATTATTCTGCTTTCAGCTTCTTAATACTGAAGTAATCAATTGAAAATTTTCATGTTCGGGCCAAGATTTGTTGTCAAACACAAATCTAAAACCAAATGACTAGAAGCATGAAAGTAGATTTAATCATGATTTCATGACCCTGAAAGATGAGAATTTATGCAGACTTCGCATGTTTGACCATACATATTTAAAAATTGCCAAGTTCAGTTACTATAAAACATAAAATAAAAAGTGAGCAAAGGAATTCATAAAAGCTCTCTCTTTGCCTTGGCAAAGCTTCCTTTGTTTAGCTAATGTTGAGGGACCGAAGGAAGCATTGAACCTGATGTGTCAAACAGATCGCTTTATGCTAAAAAATTCTCAGTAAGAGAATTTGCATTTAGTGCTTTTAAATGTGAAGTGTTTTCATATCAGCAGTGAGTTTTATCAACATTTATTATTTCTGCACTTCAGCTTATGTTTTGCCTTGAATCAAACAAACTGTCATTTGGGTATCTGAAAATCTAAATCTATGTGTAGGAGTATAAAATATTTAGATAATGCATTGGTTCAAGGTGGTAAACTCTCTCAGATTTCTTGAAATGAAAATGAGCAAATGATGCATCATTATGACTTCATCTGAGCCACAAGACTGAGACTTTGAATGCTAGTTTTGGACTTTATTTTTTATTATAATAATGTAATAACACTAATGGTGAGTTGAAGAATTCGGGAGAATTATTGACAATTCAAGTGTGAAAGTAGGTGAGAGTGCTTGTTGGTGCTCTGTATTTTCTTTGTACATTTTAGATAAAATTTGTTAAATTCGACTTTTCTATTATCTTGTGGATTTCTGTTAGGAGCGGGAGTGTCAGTGGATTGACATTGAAGCTGATCCGCACCTCAGTCATTGAGATGTTAGAGACCTTGTCTGACGATGACTTTGTGAATGTAGTGTCAGTGAGTATCTGTTCTTTCCACAAAATTTGCATTGTCAACAAAGCCATAAGCAAACTATTTTTAATGCCAGATATGAGATATTTGAATGTTAAGCTGCTAAGAGACTTAAAATACATTGCAAAATACCACATTTGGCTCACTGTTTTCTTGTAAAATATAATGGAAGTCCTAGATTTGTTGCTATCTATATCTTTGAGTGAAGGGCTAATTAGCTGCAGTAAACAACGAGCAGGTAAAGCAAAAGTCATTTAAACAAACTTCTGTGTAGCCAAATTCTCCTTTCCAATATATTATTCTGGTCTGTGTAACACATCTTTTATTTGATTGGCACGTGCAAATTCTCTGAAATAATTGGTGGTTCCCAGGTTTTATATTGTGGTATGAGATAAAGTGATACAGAGAAGGTAGGAGAAAGTTCCTTCTTCCAAACAGCAGACATTTGGGTTGCGTGATGACAGAAGATGTACAGCCATACATCTGACCTGCCGAAGAGGTGCGCCTGAGCAGTTCTATAGGTAGCAATTTGCTGGGTAGCAGAGCAATTTTTCCCATAATAAATAACGTAATAGAGGGGAGGATCCATGAAGGAACTTAAAAATGCACATAATTTATGCATACAGAGACAGCATATGTGATGTGCAGGTCAGAGGGTTATTAGGAGGGTAGGATTGTAAGGATTGCCAAATGAAGGTGATGCTGGCTTTTTCGGGGCTGGCTTTTCAGCAGCTGAGATCTTTCAGAGTATGATCTGAAACATTAGTACTACATGTAATTACTACACTTCAAACTTGACTATGAGACTTAAAACTTCTGTTTCTATATAATAGAGTTTTTAAATAGTTCTCTAAAACAGTTTTGGGATTTTTTTTTAATGACATTTTGGTCTTTCTAATATTTGCTTGGAATTTAAAGTGCTATTTCCTGGTTTTCAAGAAAGCTGAAGACAAAATAAAATAGATTTGGGGAAATGAAAGATGGTATGGGCAACTTTCAGTTTTCAGGCTAATACCTTGAATGTCATGCTGTAGCCTGGGGCAAGGCTTTTTTGGTTTTTATTAAGCTGTTGAACTGTAGAGCTTTGATTCTAAGAATTTGGGATGGGAACATACTTGACATACTTTTAACGACAAGAGACAGCCTGCGCGGTGAATAACTTTGGAATTATTTTGGAGGCAATTTTCAACTTCTACAAATGTGTTGTAGCCAGCCTCCAGGGAGAAAGACCTGAAATATCACTATCAGAAATCTCTTTGAACACCGCTTATTGCTTCATCGTTTGCTGTCAGTCTAGCTAGACCTTCCTCCAAGTAGTAGAGGGAAGCTTTTATTTGCAATGGCATTTCCTTTGTTAAAGTTTTTAATAGTGGATTAGACTGTTTTCTTTCATCTAAATTGCAGTGAAAAAGAAAGAAACTAACTTTTTTATTACTATTACTAAAGGAAATAAGCTTTTCTGTAATGACATTAGAGATCTGAAATCTTGTTGTTAGGTTCACTGTTTTTTAAAAAAAAGATTCTAATCTTAAACTGCTGGAAATTGATTACTGCATTCAGTGGAGCTGTGCCAGCTTTTGCCGTTGGAAGATCTGGACCCCAGCTACCTCCTGATTTACACAGCTTTCCAAACTCTTTCCTTCATTTACTCCCAGCTGACCAGAAATGGTGTATCTTGATGCTAAGCCTTCCTTAGGCTCACTGTATTTTATTAGTTAAGGTTCAGTGTTGCTCTAGCAAGGCCCCAAGGTTGGGATTTGTGTCGAAAAAGGACTAGAAATCTTTGAATATTTTCTACACTGCGTTTTCCCAGTGGTTTGTAACTTACAGTATGTAAGGACCTTTCTTCTTTGAATGAACTTCAGAGGCACACATCAGATATTTGACTGCAGAACTGAAGAGGACTTTTTGGTTGTGCTGCATTCATCCTCAGAGGAAGGCAACACTCACAGAAGTACACGTGATAGAACATGGCATCTCTAAATCTTTTATAAAGTGCTATTTGATGTTGTGGATTCATGATTTAAATTTCCATATTAGATCCTTTCAGTATTGCAATTACTTTTGTATAACCTATGTTTTCATCTGTTTAGGTGACTTATGTATTGGAATTGTGGGAGACATTGTGTTCTGACATTTTCTTTCTTTAACAGAAAGGGAATCATATGCTATAGATAGGAAACAAATGGTTGTACTACTGCAAGGCGTTCTTTAAATGAGAGAAGTGAACACTGAAGTTTGGTCTTTTTTTTAGGATTTTTCCATTTTTTTAGTTTGCTCAGGCTTTGCACAGTCCAACCAAAGCCTCAAACCAAATTAAGCACCAGATGTGACACTGCCTAAGAAAGTGATATATTATCATACTCAGTATTATTTGTTCTTAAGATAATTCACAAAAGCATATACACAGGCCTAACTTTTAGAAAGCATTCATCCACTGCAAAGTTGGTATTAGCTGCTGTGCTGTTTTCCTGTATGTTGTTTTATGTTTGATTTAGATATCATGACACTTGAAGTGAAACAGTACCTTGGAACAATCAGATCATTGAGAATTGCATATGACTTTCATTTAAGAGGATTTCTTAGAGGGCCTGAGATCTCATCTTTATTCAAATATTGAATTCTTCACTTTACTGCTTAGTTTTTTTCCCACTTATTCTTCCTTTTATACCTTTAGTGAAAAGTCTGATTCTGATGATTTATTAGGTTTATGTACTGTGTTAAAAGGCAGATGGTTCATTAATTCATGTCTAATTTAAAAATAATCTAATTTTTCTTTTCTTCAAATGATCTGAGGATCATACCAGGGGAGGTTTAGACTGGACATTAGGAAAAAATTTCTTTACTGAAAGAGTGGTCAGGCCTTGGAACAGGCTGCCCAGGGAAGTGGTGGAGTCACCATCCCTGGAAGTATTTAAAAGACGTGTAGTTGAGGCGCTTAGGGACATGGTTTAATGGGCATGGTGGTGTTGGATTGACGGTTGGACTGGATGATCTTAGAGGTCTTTTCCAACCTTAATGATTCTATGATTCTATGATCCTCATATAGAGGTCAAGGGGGGTGATTCTGCCCCTCTACTCTGCTCTGGTGAGACACCACCTGCAGTACTGCGTCCAGCTCTGGAGTCCTCAGCACAGGAAAGACATGGACCTGTTGGAGCAGGCCCAGAGGAGGGCCACGAAAATGATCAAGGGGATGGAATGCCTCTCCTATGAAGAAAGGCTGAGAAAGTTGGGGTTGTTCAGCCTGGAAAAGAGAAGGCTCCGGGGGGACATTATTGTAGCCTTTCAGTACTTAAAGGGGCCTTATAAGAAAGATGGGGACAGACTTTTTAGTAGGGCCTGTAGCAATAGGACAAGCGGTAATGGTTTTAAACTAAAAGAGGGTAAATTCAGACTAGATAAAAGGAAGAAATGTTTTACAATGAGGGTGGTGAAAGACTGGAACAGCTTGCACAGAGAGGTGGTAGATGCCCCATCCCTGGAAACATTCAAGGTCAGGTTGGATGGGGCTCTGAGCAACCTGATCTAGTTGAAGAAGTCCCTGCCCACGGCAGGGGGGGTGGACTAGATGACCTTTAAATGTCCCTTGCAACACAAACTATTCTATGATTCCATGATTCTATGATATGGTGATACATAAAAGATCATCACTATTCTTCACAGAATATTCCATAACAAAGAAGGCATGTCTAAATCAAGTCTAACTCCAGTTCTTTCTTTATAAATCCAAACCCCAAAATATCAACTTAAATATTTTGTTCTAGGTCAAAGAAATGTAGATTGATTTGATATGTTTCATGTTATTGCTTAAGGACATTTTCTCTTGAAGCATCCTGGTATTAGACATCATTGGCTAATTAAAAAGTTCAAAAAGCTAGGTGATAGTTTCCAGTTAATAAAATATTAGCAGATGGATATAGAACACTAGTAATAACTGGAAGTTATCTACAATATTTCTTTCCTTCCTGGATCTTTTGGCCAAGAAAGCAACAGTTGTTTTATGGCTTGTTAGTTTTAATAACCATAGAGTGTTTAGTAATGAGATTTTGGGTTAACCAGAGAGCTGTTTTACCACTAACCTCTGCCAAGATGTCCCACAAAACCCATGTGTATGATGATTCATGCCCACAACTGAGAGACATGGATTTAAGCTCATGCCAATCACTTCTAGAAAGTGACAGGATGATTTAATCAACTATGCTTTTTATATGAAGAAATCCCAGGGAACAAAGAGCTTAAAAGTAGAGATGTTAAAATACATTAGTTCTACTGATTTAATATAGTTCTTGCATTTATTTCCAGCGAAAAAAGGTTGAATGAACTATTAAGTCACGTAAAGACTACCAGGGGTTAATATGTCATGATTTCCTCTGGGATTTGCATTTTTCTTATCTGAAGTGCTGTGCTTTGTTGCAGAAAGAAAACCTGCTGTTTGAAAGAGCTTAAATGTATGAGTAATACAGCTGTTTTCCCATTAATCCAGTTATATGCTTTGATAGCAATAAGTGGTAGATGATAGGGGCAGCAATTCCATCCCAGCATGCTATGATTTAGTGACTTGGTTTCAAATGTTGACACAGAGAGTGTAATTTGTTTATGATTGTGGGTAGGCTGCAGTTTGCAGGAGAAATGTATTTCAACTTTAAATCTGTAGAGGTGGGAAAAACCACACAAAGGAAAAACCTACCCTACAGCAACAAACACGTTAAAGGTCAGAAGCTGTAGGATTGTTTAAAATCACTTAGCTTTTGTAAAAATCCAAACTACTATTTAATGTTTAGGAACTGGAAGTTAAATGTTATGAGCATACCAGGGATAATAGAATCATGATGTGGGAAAATTGAAAGCTCATCTCCTGTTCTTGTGCAGTTTTGCACATGGACTAAAGTCAGAGGAAAGGAGATTTCTGGATGAACTGGTTTCAAAGAAAAAACTCTGCACCCAGGCTATGAAATTATTGTTGAAGATAAAAGCAATCTGTGGAAGACACACCCCTTTTTCCACTAATTTTTAATAGCAACTTATCATGTAATTCCCACAGCTCAGTGGTTGCCAACCTGTTTATTTTGCCCCCCTAACTCCCAAGCTGATACAAGCTTTATGCCTTCCGAATTAAAACATTTATTATATGATAATGGGGGGGGAAGTTTCATAAAGAGCTTTTCAATTTATCAAAGGACTCTTTTCTCTTTCTGCTGCATGTACCTTCCTGCATTCTGCAGTTCAGATTACTGCTATATTCTCTTAGGTAAAGGGAAATATCCCTTCCTTCTGGGAAATACTTTCTTAAGCTTGTTTAAAAACTTATCAAACATGACATGGGTGGAAACCTTAGCCTGAAGCCCTATTGAAGGAGGAGGATGCTAGATTTTGCAACCAGGTAACCTGTCATGCTTATGTTTTCTTTGTTAGAAGTTTTAGATTTGTATGAGTGTACTTCTGTTCAACTGGCAAGAACTTCCAGAAATTTCTTTAAAATTCAGTTTCCTTTATTATTTCCATTTAAAATGTTTCTAGTGAACCTTAAATTAAATTAAATACACAAATAGACTAAGACATATTTTCTTCCTGCGTTTTTGAATTTTGACCCAGAAAAGTTCAGTGGTGGTCAGTTTTTCTAAATAATCAGTATCTGAGGAAGTCAGCAGACACAGTAGTGATAGCAGTGTGAGATACTGGCACGTAAGTAGTTGTATGGGTAGATCTAGAAGAGGAGATGAAAAGGACTCCTGTATGAAGGGGCTTGCCAGCAGACTTGCTAATGTACTTCAATCCTTACTTTCCCATTCTCCGTAATGGACAATACTAAGGAGAAAATATAAAGGTGCCTGCCATCTTTTTCATCATTTGACAAATTAAAAAAAGATAGAGAATCAAGTTCCCACTGTAGGCCTGGATAAGCATCTCTCTTACTGATTTAATGCTAGAGCATTTCAGGTAACAAATCACAGTTGCTTCTATTAAGTATACAGTCTCCTCAGCCTCATAGCTGTGTGAGGCAGTAAACAAATATATATTATTCCTTTTTTGGGATGTTTGTTGTTTGTTTCCCCTCCCCGCCCCCCCCCCCCAGTAGTCAATGAAAAGCAATATAAAAGCATGTTTAGAGCTCAGTGTTGAGCTTTGTGATTCTCTTAACCACAACCCCTGTAATTGTATCATGACCTTGGAGTTTTTCTTAATTGAATGGCTTATTTTCAAGACAAGGGGGAACAATGATAGCTGCAGAGAAACACATCCTCATAAGAGTGTTCCTTAATGGAAAATCATTAGCATTCCTTAATGGAAGCTCATTATCTTGCACCTTCCCTATTCAGGGACCAAGTGAATTGTTGTATGTATTTTCATACAGGTATGTTTACTAAGCCCTGTAGGTGCTGGGTTAAACATAGCTCGAAGAAGTTATGGTCAAAATCTAGTATTCAATTTCTGCGTTGCTAATAATTGCAGGTAGAGCTAGGCTATGTATCTATGGAATTATATCTATGGGAAATATATCTAGAAGACATGTTTTGCAAATGTAATCATAGAATCATAGAGTCATAGAGCCATAGAATCATTAAGGTTGGAAAAGACCTCTAAGATCATCCAGTCCAACCGTTAACCCAACACCACCATGCCCACTAAACCATGTCCCTAAGCGCCTCAACTACAAGTCTTTTAAATACTTCCAGGGATGGTGACTCCACCACTTCCCTGGGCAGCCTGTTCCAAGGCCTGACCACTCTTTCAGTAAAGAAATTTTTTCCTAATGTCCAGTCTAAA
>NW_009198564.1:0-13184 GCF_000690835.1 Fulmarus glacialis | reverse complement strand
CTTCTTGGCCACCTGGGCACACTGCCAGCTCATTTTCAGCCGACTGTCAACCAGCACCCCCAGGTCCTTTTCCTCTGGGCAGCTTTCCAGCCACTCTTCCCCAAGCCTGTAGCGCTGCATGGGGTTGTTGTGGCCAAAGTGCAGGACCCGGCACTTGGCCTTGTTGAACCCCATACAGTTGGCCTCGGCCCGTCGATCCAGCCTGTCCAGGTCCCTCTGCAGAGCCTTCCTACCCTCGAGCAGATCAACACTGCCGCCCAACTTGGTGTCGTCTGCAAACTGACTGAGGGAGCACTCGATCCCCTCATCCAAATGAAGATGAATATTCTGCAAACAACAATGGAGAAAATTTGGGAAGTATGAAAACCCAGCAATTGTCAAAAAGTTAGAAAGAATTTTCTTTTTTCGTGGATTAATGACAGTAGGAATAGAAGCAAGAAATGCAGCAGTATAAACAACATCATGAAATTTTTGTCTGCCCACAGAATTACAGTTTCATTCTGCTTCACCTCTAAAGAAAAAGTCGAGAAAGGAGTAAATGACGCTATGTTAAAGCATTTCAGGTGGGGTTGGAGTTGAGAGGAAGATTAGTGTAAGGAGGATGTTATATTAGTTGGCTTTTTTGAAATGAGGTTAATTAACTTCAATGGGACCCTGATCCTCAGGAAAGCAAATTACACAATTTCTATCAAGAAAAAGAAAAAGTGAAGGACCACTAGGAGCCAAACTTCTTGTCGTTTTCTTCTGCCACGATGAACTAGAAAAGTTTGTACAGCTTCAGTGACATGGCTAGAGGCAACTTTCCATCTAAATAATGTATGGATTGATGGTTCAGTTTCTCTCCTGAGAGGCAAAGGATGAGTATTTGATCTCAGATTTTGACTGTATGTCTCCTTTGTCCTGGCTGAATACTGTTACATAAATGTGGATCGTATCACTAATTTAACACAAAAGGGATTGTCTCAGATTTTACAAAAAAAGATTGTAGGTGTCTTCTCTCAGGACTGAAAGTGGTTTAGGGTTGATCGCTTGGTTCTTGAAAGCATTTTTCACAGTCCTCAGTGAGTCATCTGAGAAGCTGGATTTTGGATATACTCTCAAACTTACAGAATTTGACCTTTTTTTGGCTGTTCTGGAGTTCATAAATAAACAGGCTGATAACTGATTTGATCACAATTGAGAATCGCTGTCGCTGGGGAAAACTCTTGCGTCCATAGACTCTCAAAACTGTCAGATAAAAGTACTGCAGGAATCACTAGTGGAAGCTCAATAAATTTGAATGGCACATTGGGAAAGATTCTTGTTGTCTTCATATGAATATTTAATGCTTTCCTGGAAGATGCACTTTAAGCAAACATCTACCATTAAATGTAATTGTTAAGGTCTATTACAGAAGTAACCAAGGAAATTTTAAGGAACAGTGATCTGTAGGTGGTGAGACAGTATGCAAGAGGTCAGATTAGATTATCTCGTTGCCCTTTTTAGCCTTAGGAAAGATTCTTGTTGTCTTCATATGAATATTTAATGCTTTCCTGGAAGATGCACTTTAAGCAAACATCTACCATTAAATGTAATTGTTAAGGTCTATTACAGAAGTAACCAAGGAAATTTTAAGGAACAGTGATCTGTAGGTGGTGAGACAGTATGCAAGAGGTCAGATTAGATTATCTCGTTGCCCTTTTTAGCCTTAAATCAAGAATACATAAATGTTTTGGTTGATTAGTTGGTTGATTGGTGGGGTTTTTTTGTTTGTTTGTTTTGTTCTGCTGACTTAAATTTTTATCCCAGGTAGCTGGGATAAAATCTTAGTTACTAAAGGACTGGAAAGTACTTCATCATCCTTGTGTGATACGAATACTTTAGCCCTCATCTTTGTAAATAGGGAATATTTACCAAGTATTTTTTTCTTTTCTGTGTATACTTAACAGTTTAGCCATATCTATCTAGCGACAGATGTGTTCACTAGTTAGGCTTTCTCTTATTGCTAGTGTACTTAAAAATTCCTTGTTATCTTCAGTTTAACCAGCCCTACAATATTTTCTGTGCAATAAGACAGAACAGCAAATACTTGTATAAAATAGACATATACAGAATAGCCCATGATAAAGTGGTGAATATCAAGTGTTACTTTGCTGTCCCAGTGATAATACTCCCTATGGTACTTGCTAATAATTTTTTTTTTATATCTGCATTAAAATAATATGCCAGTATGTAAAACCAATATAACACAAAAACTATGGTGATGTTAGTGCAGGGCCAAGTCTTCTGTCCCTGAGAGTTATAGCTAGCACCAGGGACCATCTCCAAAAGCCAAGTTGCCATGTTCAGCTCAGAACTGTTCTCAAGCTAGGAAACCTTCGTAAAAGTACAGACAGCCAGATCCCATGCAGAAGCTGCTCATGTTTGCATTCAAAGGCCACCTAGCCTGATATATTGCTAGGGAAATAAGAAAGCAAGCGTGTGTTTCAACAATTTTTTCCTGATTTCTCATTTAAAGTGAGCCTTACATAGCTACAAATAAACATGAGAAACCTTTAGAAGATTAAGTTATTTTTCTTTTAGAGTTACAAAATAATAACCAAGCCATCTGAATTTAGGGATTTGTTTGTTTATACATATATTATTTTACCTGTCAGGGGAAAGCATATCATGCCAGGTTCAACACTCCAAGAGAGGTGAGACTGCCGCAGCTCCATGCCACAGATCCAACCAGTAGTGAGGCTGCAAATGTATTCCCAGTGGGCACATGAACACAGAGCATGTGTATATGCTACATAACATATATTAATGTATATACATACATACCAGGCCAGCCACACAGGTAACACAGGGAAATGCAGAGCACTCCCGTGAACTCAGGCAGTGCCAACTACCTCATCCTGCTGAGCAGGATGGAAGTCTGCTGGTGAGAATATATACATATGTGTGTGTGTGTGTACTGTGTGGATCCCTCCAGCAGCTGGGCTCAGACACTCCATCTGCCCCTGGATCTCAGTCTGCCACCTGGATATACAAGCCTCCGAGGCTGCAGCCCCATCCAGTTGCTGGTAGAGACCATCTCATGCATGCGCAGAGCTGGCAGGGACTCCCTGGTCCCAACAGCCAACCCCCCTGTGATCTCTTGGAGCCACACCCGTATGGGTTTCACCTCTAGACGCCCAGGACCAGCACTTCACACTCACTCGGGGTGCTGGTACCATGGACACATGGGTCCCTGTGACCCACAGTCCCACTCCAATTGCTGGCACTGAAGTCCACTCACTTTAGTCTCCCTAGCTGCTGCAACACAGACACACAGGCCATGAGACCCATGTTCTGACTCCGGTTGCTGCACTCACAGACATACATGCAGAAAAGAGATTCCCTCATCCAGAAAAGGAGGTAGAAATGGAGGTGTAATAAGAAGGCAGGACAGACTGCACTGATGAGGTGCAGGATGTTACTGACCAGCAAACTATTTACATGGGACCAACAATTTTTCCCCATACCCCTCTACTTTCCCACACTTTTTTGGTCCCCAAATCATCTGAATCTATCCCTTTCCTCACCCTGGTTCCTCCATAAAATATTCCATAGTAAGTCCTTTGCAATCCTGAAATGCTCTTCCCCTGCATCCCATAATGTCTCCAATACAACCTCCCTGAATCCAAAAGAGGGGTTATTGTATTGTAAATTATTGCCTATGCCCTAATTATGGTTAGTGGAGGAAAATGAATAACAACTTCAGAAGACAAATCATCCTGACTATATTGAGGACAAATTCTAGCCAGGAGGTGCCTGTCTGTCTCCACGGGCTGTGGGGAGAGCCTGGCTCACTGTCTTGGACTGGGCTCCCAACTGAAAGATCGCTGAAATGAGATGAGTTGAATCATACTATCTCTGCTCGGGTGAGAATGCAAAGCGGAGTCAGTGGGAATAAAAGCAACAGGCAACTTTTGGGTTTTTTACACCTTTTTTTTTCTTCTTTTGTGTCACTGTTTGCTTTAACACATCAGCTAAGTTTTTACTGTTGTGTTATTAACTGCAACTTTAGTTTGCTGTGGAAGGAAAATGTTCAAAAAGTTTATAAGAGAGAAAAAAGAAATGGAAAGAATTGGAAAAGGAATAGGGCAAATCTTAAAACAAGATCTGTTTCATTTTAGATCTGTCACAAAATGTTAATTCTAGGGAATAGAGTACTTGAATGCATGAAGAGCCAAAGGGAATGGAAATTAGAAGCTGAAATTCTACATTAGGGTGTCAGGAGCAGGGATGTTGCTGGAAACTGTATATTTATTACTGTACAGTATAGCTGACAATTCCAGATGACTAGAAAAGTCACCTCTATTCCCACTTTGAGGGATTGCTTTGGGCATCAATACAGATTTTTACTGTCTCCTTTTATAGTTGTTAAATGTTGGGAAGTCAGATTCCTAACAGCACATGGCATGGGCTTCTGCGATTTCCAGAATAAATCCTAGCTCTCTAGTATATTAGTAGTATTTAAAATGAGCAAGTTAGTAGTATATAAAATGAGGCAATAGCTCTACTTCATGGTTCCACTGGTTAATAAATCTGTTGGCTATTTCCAGTTTCTTAATTTTTAGTAAAGCACAAGTCTTACTGAAGAGAGTTCTGCTACATGTAAGAAGTATCATTGATCCTGTGAGAGGTTTTATGGCACGTCAGATGCTGGACTAAAAGTGCATTTCTGTGTCAGCTTTCCAACCAGGAGACAATTATTAGTGGGTGTTGTGACAATATAATTAAAAATTTGCGGTGGGTGAGTGGTCTCTCGAACAAAGAACTCATTCCTTATGAGTTCTGAAGAGGCTGAGCTGGGATGGCTTTAATGACTCTGCTGGGGAAAGATGACTCATCATGTTAATGAAAAAAGAGGAAAATGCAGGCTGTGCATAAGGTTTGGGACAGGGTAGGGGCTATTTGTTCTATGGTCCCCCTTCTTTTAATATATTTCCAATAAATGTAATCTATTTGATAGGTGAAAGTTTTAAGACATATGTGGCAAGTTGTTAGTTTGGTGTGAATCTAAAGGAACTCTTAACTTAGGCAAAATATGAATGAAATACTCATCGGATTCTCAAGTCTCACGCTTTCAAGACTCACGCTTTTCCCTCCTGTCTCACGCTTCCCTGCCTTAGCGGCAGCATCTCACACATCAGCAGTGTGCTGCCGCAGCCTTCTTACTGCTCTTGAACCCCAGGCACCCTGTGCAGACAGGCACGTTGTTCTGCCCTGCAAGGGTGACAGGCACATTTAAGTCCAGCCCTGGGAATATGGAGGTGATGTTGTAGCCCCCCGCCATCCCCCAGTTGTGTGGCCTGGTGTGGAAGTGTATGTCTATCTTGTAATTTGGTGCATTGACTAAACATTCGTCTTGCTTTTGACGCCCTGAGGAGCAACCTCACATATCCATTGAATTTATAGATAACGGTTTAATACTCAAACCTTTATCTCTGGATTTAGCTACAAGACAAAAGCCTGATGAAATCAGATCTATTTCACTATTGCTCATTTAATATGTATAGGTACAACTGGGTCACCAAGCTGATTTAGCTATGAGGTAGAAGTAGCATAGCGACAAACCAGAGTGATAGGACATGAGGAAATGGAATGAAGCTGTGTCAGGGGAAGTTCAGTTTGGACGTTAGGAGAAGATCCTTCACTGAGAGGGTGGTCGGTCACCGGAACAGGCTTCTCAGGGAAGCGGTCACAGCACCAAGCCTGTCAGAGTTCAAGGGGTGTCTGGACAATGCTTTTAGTCATAGGATTTAGTTTTAGGTAGCTCCGCAAGGAGCAGGGAGTTGGACTTGATGATCCTTATGGGTCCCTTCCAACTCGAGATATTCTATGATTCTATGATTCATCTTTTTGGCCAAGGGTGTTTCGTGTTCTAAACAACTTGAATTTGACTGAGTGAAGATTTCACCAGTCAAGTGATAATAACAAAAAATCTACAAAATAATTTTCTAGAAAGTCTCTTCTTGTAACAGCTCTATCCTAGAATGCGTCTGGGTAGCAGTGCCATACAATGCAGACTACAGTACTGCAGCACTACTGTAGTGCAGTAGTTCAGATCAGCCAGGTTTCTGGGGAGATGCTGGAGTTTACAGTACTGAAATTTTCAGAAGAAGTCAGAAACACATGATCTTCAGTAAATAATATATGCTAACTTAGCCAGAGCATCATGAAATGACCATAAATGGGTTCATCTTGCTAAACTAATTAATCTTTCAGCCTACGCTGATGTTCTTTTTGTAACTCTGAGATTCGCAGCGCAGCATCGTACTTTACGGTCTAAACATTAATCCTTTTGTACTCAGTGGGAGCTTTGCATTGATTTATGTGCAGATAATCATATTGGTTAAAAAGGTTAATGAAGCCAACTGAGAGCAGATTTTAGCCCAGTGTTTGGTCCTTTCCCAAATATTTATCTCATATTATGCTACAATATTTTTTCAGCAGATATTTCATTATTTGAGTTATATTGTTGTTGAATGGTGCTGCCTGTAGTCTGTCAAGAGAAACTTGGTATTAAGCATTTTTGCACCTTATATATATTCTGTCTATAATGCACATATATACATTTCACAATGAAAAGAAATGTGACGCACTTTAAATTTCAAGAAATGCCAATAGTGTAAATTGACATATAATCTTAATTTTATTGCTTCCTGTACTTGCAATACAATTTAAGAAATGCAGGAGTGCTCCTACTGAGTAGTAGAATAAGGTTTAAACATTTTCTCTACAGTGAATATGTAGGGTTATCCTGTATACCTGAAGATTATCTCTATGCAAGTCATAGGATAGGATAAAACAATTATTCTATAGCAAGATACAAATGCTGAACTTTAACACCACGTATTATTTTTGGCACGTCAAACTACAAACCTTTATTGCTTGAACTACCTCAAATTTTCTGTGTACTGTGATCTACATGGGAATAAAACTTTGCAAATTGCTTTCTTACTTTTCTCTAAATAGGTTCTGGTAAATATTTATAATATCTTCTCGCTGCTGAAATATAGATTGTAACTTATTGGCCTTATTCAAGATTCAGTTATTCTTGGGATTAACCTTAAAATCCTATTACCAAGCCTAAAGCAGCAGGAAAAAAAGGAAAAGAAATCAACAAAGCTGGATTTAGCTACAAGACGAAAGCCTGATGAAATCAGATCTATTTCACTATTGCTCATTTAATATGTATAGATACAACTGGGTCACCAAGCTGATTTAGCTATGAGGTAGAAGTAGCATAGCGACAAACCTCAGCAGATTGAAAGTCAGCAGCAGTAGTATCAGATTAGGTCTTCATCAAGATGACTATGTTTTTCTCAATTTTCAGTATTCCTGGAGTGATGTTTCTGATTTATTCAGCTATCATGATCTTGATATTTTAAATGTATAAGTTTTGTCTCTGTAGCAAGTTTAAGTATAGGAATTACTGCTTTGTTCAAGTTTATATGATTTTCTATAAAGATAAACATTTCTGAATGTTTAAAATACACAATTTACATACAGTTTAAGGCAGGGTCTCATTTAATGTCAGAAGTTTTGAGGGGTAGTTTTTTAGGGGTTTTTTTAGTTTTGTTTTTGTTTTTTTTTTTAGCTTGGAAGTGTAATTTCAGGAGATTCTGATTCAATGTTGAGTCAGTAGATGTTAATAAACTAACTAGGGTGAGTGAAGACTAGGGAAGCAGGTAAGGATGGTTGGGAAAATCTGAATTTTTACTTAGATTTGGTATTAAACAATGTTCAATATGAATGTTATAGCTTTTACAGATTTTGAAGATACAGAAAGACATTTAGATAGGAGGTTGGTTGAGAAGTGTTAACTTTTACAGCTTTTCCATTATGAGTATTGTAAACGCTGTTTGTAAAGCTGTTGGAAATTGAAATGCTTGTTTTGGTAATATGGATCCTTTGTATGTAAAAAAGAGATTTTCATCCTCCTGGAGCTAGGATCTCTTGTGTTCAACATGTGGAAGTTTTTCTTAAGGCGGAAGTTTGGATTTTATTATTCCTGCTTCTTCACTCATTTGGCCCACAAGAGTATCTAATTGTTTTATTTGGAGTGAGAAATTTATGCCATTCACAGAATGCGCCAACGACCTCCACCAGAAGTGCAAAATTTCCCATTTCAATTTTTTTCAACTTTTTTTGTTTTAGTGCCACCTAGTGACTAAAACATAAATAAGTTTTTGAAAGTTTCATTAATTTATTAGTTTTGATTTGTTTATGCTGTTGCATTTTCCAGTAATGAGATGATTTACCAAAGATTTTGTGTTTTTCAGATTGAATTGCAGAGCTAGTGCTGCTTTCCTTAATTTCTTTTCCTGAGGATATGTATTCACATAAACTTATTGCTGTCCTTACTGAGAATTGTGGCATTCCTCAGTGGTTTAGTGCTTTGTCCGGATCGCATCTGATAAATGTTGACTGATGAAGCTTGCTCTCTTGATCATGTCGTAAAAAAAAATTAAGTACATACCTATACATAAACAGAATTATTTAAAAATGTGTGTACACATACGTATGAAGACATCAGATACAGCAGAAAAAAAAGTTCTTGACTGTCAGAAACAGTAATAAGCACTTTCTGATCAAGATAAATTAATGCCCCGAGATATTACTCTATAATTCTTTATAAAATTTCTTCTTATGCTGCTGTTTTCGATGCCTGTTTGTTTTGCTAGCATTACATGTAATGTGAAGTCTAAGAGTGCAATGAAGGGGATGCTTTGGGTTTCCTTTCATAAAAGAAGCAGAATCAATTGAAATATTTTATTTATATTTAAGTAACCTCCTACACTTGCCAAAAGAATGATTGACATTGGATTTCAGATTTATATCCCTTATAAATCTCAGGAGATGGTGATATATACAGATATATAGAGAGGGATAGATGGATATATAGAAGACAATTTGAAACATTCATCAATTTATACATTGCTTGTGAAATCAGAGATTTTTCTCTTGCAGTGCTGTACCCTTCAGAATGAATCGTATTAGCTGTGTGTGCTTTTTGAAGAAATTTAAGTGATAAGCTGTTTATTAGAATTCATGCTTTAAGAATTTGTGCCCTATTTAACTTTATGGTTTAAATGGCATATAGCAAAATAACTAATATCAAGTTAAAGGGCAAATTTGAGGACTTGGAGTTGGTTGCACAAAGGAAAGGGAAAAGGCATATTCTGGTGCTCTAGTAGTGGGGAAATGAGATTAAAGCTCGTGGCCATGTCTTTGCCTCAGATTTACTTGTTTTCTTCCCTGTTGCTTCACTTTTCTCACCAATAAAATAAGAACAGTTCTGAGCTATTTCATAAGGAGTCTGAGACACTCAGTAATGTTTGAAAATGTCTGTGATGCTAAAGTATGGATGTCCCTGGGAGTTATATGCTATGTTTTACAAGCTAACTGGGGAGAAGTTGGATGGTATCTGCAAAAGGCAGATTTATCAAAAAATTTACCAAAAGACAAGCCAATTTGTATCTATTCAGCAGGTAATATACTGAATGGAATGCAGTTTTAGAAAAAAAAACAAACCAAACATGTTTTTCTTCTCATCTATTTTGTTTGCTGTTTTTTTCCCAGACTGCTTGATAGCTTTGATCTTTCTACTTATCTGTCTCAAATGTTTTCAAGTCCCTGTATATCCCACTTCTGAATACTGATCCTTTCTTTCTTAATTTTGCAGCCTTTTTTGCTGAGGTGTCGTGTGTCCGCCCCCCCCCCGCCTTATTTTTTCTTATACTGTCCTCTTAATGAAAACCCCTTCTGTAGGGTCTCTTGTTATTCATTTTTTGATCTGCCATCATATCCACAGAGTGCTTAGAGTGGGAACAGGTATAGGAAATAAACCAACATCTCGGTTTCACTTCCCTTGAACCTTCTAATATCCTGGTGTTGGGGTAAGAGTTTTAATAATTTTAAAGCAGCATGGTCTTAGTGAGAGCAGGTTGAGACTCTGGAAAAGAAGAGGGTTTTAGCAATGCAGGAGTAACTATTCTGGATCAGAAGAGGGTTTCAGAATGATAACCCCTTCTCTTGTCCATCAGTTTAACTCTTGGGGCACTATGGAGTGCAGAGGTCCATGTGTCTGGAG
This sequence comes from Fulmarus glacialis, assembly GCF_000690835.1. Taxonomy (NCBI): domain Eukaryota; kingdom Metazoa; phylum Chordata; class Aves; order Procellariiformes; family Procellariidae; genus Fulmarus; species Fulmarus glacialis. The sequence goes on along the minus strand of NW_009198564.1, from coordinate 3,076 downwards.
GACCCCACAGCTCAATGGAACTACCCAATGGAGAGGAAAAGTCTCTAGCATTTAGATATTTGACTGCAATTCTGTATAATTTTATACTGGTTTTGCAAGTTGATCCTTTTTTGAATAGGAGGATAAAGATGAAGTCCTTGTAAGACAGATTAGTATTTCTGTTTCTGATCTTCTCTAGAATGACAAGGTTCAAGCAGCATTAAACTCAAAACCTTTTGTTCAGAGTTTCATGCTCAGTTAAATTGATTAACTTATCTTTCAAGTTACTGAGTTGCCCCATTTATGGCCAAAGATTATACTGCTGATTTGAGGTCAACTAGATGAAGTTCTCTAACACTCTTAGTGCCCCAGTAACAGGCTTGGGTATTCCTGCCCAAACCCGTGACTGGGACGTCTTCATTTCCTCAGACCTGAGGATCGTTCTGGGAGATCCCAAAGGCAGAGGCTGCAAAAGGATATAAATAAATTGCATAGTGAGAAATAATCTAGTGAAAAATACATTTAGATCCTATACCTTCCTATATAATTACAAGACAAATTTAATTATATTAATACTTCATGATACTTTAAAATAAAAAGGTAAGGTTATCCTGTTTTCCATGATTTCCATGTGTTTTGCTGCAAGCCTCTCTTATTTTAACTTAGAAACGGAATAAGCTTTTTATATAGTTGAAAAAGTAGAAGCTGTCACTTGTAGTGACGTACTATATAGGGTGGCTTTAGATTTTAACAATTGAATGTTTGCCTGCAAATGTCATCTATTGTTTTGTAAAAGTGACTCATTGAGCCCACGGCATCGTACACAAATTCAATTTATTTTCTTTTTACCACAATAACATTTTTATGACATAAGTTTATCTTTACTGCCATAATTAGGGGGAAATGCCAGTCTGATAAATACCCAACTGATGTTTCATATAGATACACTGAGAGTATTTTATTCAATATAGTATGGATTGTAATGATTTTAATTTTAAACCTTTGATAGGACTTGATTTTGTAAGAACGTTCTGAAATGGCAACTGGTTTTTGAAATGTTGCATGTTCTTTCTTCCAGCTAGACACAAAGTAATTGAGTATATTGTTAATTGGCTTTCAAGAATCATCCAAACCTAAATAAGCATTATTATGGTTCTTAGGAGACAGGTAATGTGACCAGTAATTGTCATAGGCTTATTGCATGTATTTTGGCTTTTGCTATCTTAATATGTGAAAAATTATTAATGTCACTATTCCTATTATATTTCAAATGAGTGTAACTGAAAACTGGCTCAGTTTGGTTAATTCAAAGTTATGAATAGTCCTGGTATTTGTCACATGGTCAACTGTGTAAAGAGCAAAATTACTGTAGTGTTGTGTAGCAGATATGACAAGCCAGTTTTAAGGGCAAACTGAAGGCTTTTACACTTGAAATCCTTCAGTTACTACCAGTATTCTACTGGAGTTCAAATTAGTTAAATGTAGTCCTGAATTTTATTCCCCCCTTTGGATATTTTTATCAGTCAAATTTCAACCTTTAGACTTGCCTCCACCTCCTAGCAAGCAGGTAAATGTTCATTTTGGAGGGTTGTTGTTCCATCTACTGATTCCTTTACCTAATCAAAAACTCTTCTCATCTGCTTTCTTGACCGATGTTAACATTAACGTTAACCGATGTATTTCAAAACAGCTGGCTCATGTATTTTCTTAATTAAATTACAGCATTTGCAGACTTTGGTTGATGTAACTCTCCATTCTACAAATTTGTTATTTCTCTCCTTCATTTCACATCAGCATTTGTCAGTCTATAGATGCAGATATTTTGACCTTGACTCTTTGTTCAGTTTACATCATGTGTAAGTATAGTACCGTTTACTTGTTAACTGCTTAAACAGTTTGAGCCAGTATTCCTGTCAATTTTTTTAAATTTTTGTATCTGTAATTACCAATCCATATGCTAGATACCTGACCTTCATGGAAATCATTATCCTGATACATTTGCAGGACTGCTAGCAAGCAATTTAGATTTGCAGTTTAATGTTAGCGGCATTTCAGGGAGAAATTTTCACTTGTCACTAAATTTTCACTTGAACACCTAAACCGCTGTTTGCTATAGCCCAAGACAAGACATGCATTGACCATAAGATTGAATTTATTTTATATTAGCTCATGAAATAACTTACATATAATGTCACTGATGAAACAGAACTGTGTTTTCACTATCCTTTTTTCAGATGGAATTGGCCTGTGTAGAGCAGAGCTACCTACCAGACAGTGGTGGTGTTCTTTCGAAGCACAAGATCTGTACTCTCATCCCATCTTGCAATTAGAATTCATTCTCAGATCTTGTACTTTTAAAATTACTTTACTTGAGTAATTTTCCAATCATGGTTAGAAAATCAGGTCAAGGCAGGCTGAAATAATTCCACAGCACAATGTTTTCACTCCCACATGGTTAACATACCTAATAATCATCGGGTGATTTATTGGTTACTTCTGTAAGAAACTTCTATAAGAAACACCATTGAGTATGTCAGTGTTCTGCACCAAAGTGAATTGATTACAGTTGTGTGATCATTTTGTGATTTTGGTTAAGCAGCAAAAACATGCTGCTTAAGCACAGCGAATAAAAATCACCACATGATATTGAGGGGAAATGGAAAAATGAATGACTATAATTTGTTTGAGTCTGGGGAAAGAACTTTTATAAAAGATAATGGCTTTAAAATCACACAATGGATAGTTATGTTAGGGTTCAGTTGGGAGTCTTACATTTTAATCACAGCGGAGGGTTGGTCCTACCAAAATTATTCTTTTCTGGGAAATATGGCATACATTAAAGGAATACTCAAGCTGAAAATTTGGTTGTATGTGATCCAATTCCATGTGTTCATTTATTTTAAAGGTGAAGTTTGCATTGTGACACTGGGAGAACTGGAAAATATTTTTTATCTTCATTATCTCATACTGTTTTCATACTTTTGTTACTGTAAATAATTTAGATACATGACACTATATTTATAGTTTTGGTATTATGAAAATTAAAGCCCTGATAAATAGAATATTACAAAATATTAAAAAATAAATATTACAAAAA
>NW_009198563.1:55437-57546 GCF_000690835.1 Fulmarus glacialis | reverse complement strand
AGGTTTGAAACCTGAAAGAATCAGGTTTGTTCAGCCTTAAAAAGAAAAGGCTACATGGGGCTCTCATTACTGCCTTCAACAATTTCATTGGAGGGCATAAAGAAGATGGATCAAGACTCCTCTCAGACGTGCACAGTGAAAGCACAACAGGCAACGTGGGAAATGCTTACTCAATGTAAGGGGGGAAAAATCACCATGATGGATGATGGTGGTCAAATGTTCAAAAAGGAGACCAGAGAGGCTGCAAAATCTCCAGCTAATAAGGTCCTGAACAGCCTGATCTAAGTTGGCCCTGTTTTGAGAAAAGGGTTGGACCAGAGCCCTTCAAAGGTCTTCTCTAATCTAAACTATTGTGTGGTTCTATCTTATCAAAGTGGGCAGAGAAAACCGTGTCATCTTCTTCCCAGCAGTTTCCAGGATAGTACACATGTTTGGAAACCACCTGTGTTTTACAACAGCTTTCTAAGAAGATATGCCTGATAAAAAGTTCCTAGTTTGTCACAGCACCTTCTCCAGAAGAGAAAGGAGATTGCACCACAGCAGTCTGAAGCTAATCATACCAAAGCTGGAATTTTGTATTCAGAGTACATCTGAGAGATGTCTGGACTGGCACCATTAGCACCAGGGCTTCCAGTGGAGAAAAATACTCAGGCCAATAAAGAGCCTACCTCCTTCCCTATAGCTTAATGAATAAAGTCAAGTCCAACTCTGAAAAGCTCATTAGAAGCCTAGGTGACACAAGTAAGTTGAATGCAGCCTGGGGCGCTGCGTTTAGCATGAGTTTTGCTGCACAGAATTTCACTGCTAGCTTGCCTCCCTGAAAAGTTTCGTGTCACAGTTAGCCTAATCAGCTGCCCTTTTGCAAAAGGGGCAATCCTGTTCCTATTTCTCAGTCACAGCCATATATTTCTGCTGTTTTCCTTGTGCCAGCCGTGGCACGGGTCTAATCCTAAAGTGAGCTGACACAGGACCTATATTGCTGGAGCGAAAGTGAATACTTTTCGGACTATAACTAACTTGTCTCACTGCGGATCCAGATGAGCAGCAGCACTGGTGCAAGAGCAGGGGGACAGGAGAAGACAACCATACCGCCAAGGATGCAGTTACAATTGGAAACTGCAGCTTGTGACGCAAATACTATTCAGTGCCAAACAGCAGCTTCAGGAGGGGCCCCTCTAAGCGGTGCAGAGGGGCCCTGCTCAGCAGTGAGCCTGATGCACCGCAGAGCACAAGACGTAGCTGGCAGAACCATGCCAGAGAGCTGCCAGGAATTGGCAATCGAGAAGTAAAAACCAAGGGCACTGATCTCATGGAGCTTAAGTCCTTTAGAGTGAACTTTCTAGTTTAGCAGGATTTGGAACCTATTTAGCGGTAGCTGTGCCTCCATTATCCAGCACTTCAGAGGTTCCCAACAAAATGTTGTACTTTTCATCTTACCATTAACTACCCACATCAATATCCTGCTCTAAATGATGCAAATGGGAGTTTCACCACAGAGTTCAGGAGGGCAGGGATAGATGAATATAGTGACTTGTGGGAACACCAGGAGTCTGTCTGGCTTCTGGCACACAGCCCAGCAATTCGTGTATTCAGAAGAGACCATTAGATCATTTAGCCTGACCTGCTGTATATCACAGGCCATTATATTTCACCATCTCATCCTTGCACTCAGTCCAACAAATATGTATCAGGTACAATAAACTGTTATTCCCGGTAATATATGCCAGCCCCAATGAATCAGATATTTTTCTCTGAAAAGGTACCAAGTCATTTCCAGTATCCTACAGCCTGCGGTGGACGACTGCTTTGAATACCCCATGAAAGGGAGGGGAAATCTCCTGACCAGTGAAGGCTGGTAAAAGCTGCTGTTTACAGGACCAATATATTTGATTAAATCAGCATCGTTATTCCCGGTAATATATGCCAGCCCCAATGAATCAGATATTTTTCTCTGAAAAGGTACCAAGTCATTTCCAGTATCCTACAGCCTGCGGTGGACGACTGCTTTGAATACCCCATGAAAGGGAGGGGAAATCTCCTGACCAGTGAAGGCTGGTAAAAGCTGCTGTTTACAGGACCAATATATTTGATTAAATCAGCATCTTACTG
>NW_009198563.1:1479-55417 GCF_000690835.1 Fulmarus glacialis | reverse complement strand
GAGAGAAGTATTTTCGAGAATGCAGGGTATGGCTCGTGATTCAGTGCATGGTGCCTGCTTGGATTAATTACAACTTAATTCCAAATGCTTGATTAGTATTGCAGTTTTACGCAAGCAGTAGTGATGTATGGTGACATATGGTGGACTTCAAGATGCCTTATAGCAGAGATGTCAGGATTACCATGCTGCTTCTCCAGCCACGCCCCCCCCCAGCTCACCCCCATGTCTCATCTTCAGTCAAGATCCAGTTACCTGCCCTCTGCCATCCAGCTCTCTGACACTGACATGAAGGACAGTGCTTGAATGTTCAAAGCATAGCTAATATAAAATCTGCAGAATTCCCGACTAAATGAGAGTGCCTTCATTTAAACAAAAGACATGAGCCTTTTTAGGATATGAACCTTGCAACTGTTCACTGAAAGCCCATCCTAATCCTTCATTATTTATCTCACTGTGGCTGCAAAGTGACAGAAATCAGTAAACCCCAAAGACAACATTTGTGCAATCAAGAATGACCTACTGTTCATGCATTTTGCTCAGGTGCAAGACTGTGATCATTAGCTGTAATATTATAACTTAGACCAGTTACCATCTCTTGCCCAAAAAGACTCAGGCTGGGAATTATCTCACCTAACTTTAGAGAAATACAGTGGAGATATAAACAGTTGAAAGTGTTGCTTTCATAATCTGTGCAGAGAAATGGTCCCTCTGTGCCACAAAGCATCTCATGCTGAGGTAGACAGCTGAAAGACAAAGGCAAATAGCAGTCTGGAAGGACCTATTTCTCCCCAGTGACTAAAAAAAGAATGGAGTGACCCATTCAGATGAAGATGAGAGTCCTGAAATTCAAAGAGAAGAATCCCAGCCAGTATGATTGAAAATTGGGTCTTGCTTGGCTCTAGACTTTCACTTGGATTCATGTGTCCAATTCAGGCTCCCCAGCGCAGAAGCATTCATATGCTGGAAGGAATCCAGGGAAGGCCATCAAGATGGTCAGGGGACTGAAGGACCTGGGATACGAGAAGAGGCTGAGGGAACTGGGTTCATTTGGTCTTAAGAAGAAAAGGTAAAGAGGAAATCTCACTGCTATCTACAGCTACTTAATGTAGTTGAGGGTGTAAAAAAGATGGAGTCAGGCTCTTCTCAGAGGTGTAAAGGGATAGGGTGAGAGGCAACAGGTACCAGTTGCAGCAAGGGAAATTTCAGCTTGGCATAAGGAAAGAACCCCACCATGAGGGTTGACAAAATATTGCAACAAGGGACCAGAGTGGTTGAGAAATCTCCTGCCTTGGAGATACTCAAAACTCAACTGGACAAGTCCCTGGGCAACCTGATCTAATGGATTCTACTTTGAGCAGGAGGTTGGACTAGATCACCTTCAGACATCTCCTCCAACCAAAATTATTCTGTGATTTGTGAAGACAACTAGAGATTTGACAACCTGATTTTACACCAGGTCTCAAAGCATTAGTCTTAAAGGCATGATATTTTAAAAAGAATAAATAGAGCCTGTTTAGTCACCTGCTTGTGGTGATTACTACCACTCATAGTTTCAATCTTTTCTCTCTTCATGAGAATTTTGTAACTGAAAACTAAAACACCCATGGAATCCCACAGCTCCAGGGTATGGTCCTTAAGAATCCAAGGCATACTCCACAAATATGGTTACAAGAGTTGGCAACACTGGGGATTGCAATTAACACTTGGTATTGCAGATCATGCAGTGCAGTAGTAACAGTGCTGAGTTACCTTAGAGAAAGGTCACTCTGGTCCTGGCCGTATTTTAGCTCTTTTTGACAGAGTGAATTAGTACATGACAAGCTCTGTACCACCTGCGACCGTGTGTTCCCACTGCCCCCGACCTGACCTTTTCCCGTAACCCTGCTCAAGCGATAACCACCTGTGGCGACCGTGATGGATGTGTCTGGTCATGATGGATGCATCCAGCTCCAAGTGGATTCGGGGGAGACAGATAACAACGCAATAGGCAATGCGTCCACCTAACCACAGTGCTGGTCAATGTCCGACTCAAGCCAAATTTGGAAGAAACTAACATCTGCAGTCGGTATGTAAATATGACTATAAGTCAATCATCTTACCCCCATAAATAGTGGGCAGCCCAAGAGCCCTTTGAGCTCTCCTGCACGGCAGCGGGCTGCACGCCAGCATCTCCCCTTGAGTAGGGACCCCTCTCAGGGTTACTCCTCAAGGTTGAGAGATTCCTTGCTGCAACAGATTCTCAGTAAGTGACTAATAGCATGCTAAACTTGGAAAACTTAGCTAAGTGTTATTAAGGATTGATTGCACATATATAATCCTTTAGACATAAACCCAAGTCTGGGACTAGGACTGGATGCAGCTGCACCTAGACTTCTCTCTGAGAAGAAGTTTAGAAAGCAAGGGAGTCCTTCCTGAACCTCATGACCCAACAGGAGGGTCTCCCTGACAGTTTTGTCTGACCCTGTCCTCCATGCAGTAAATGATCAAGTGTACCTTGCCATCGAATCCTGTTAACTCACTGTTGCATTTACTACCAAACTTTGTTAAAACGCTGTCTTTCTTACATCAATAAACATATTGCTATTTCCCTCTTACAAGTGAAGTGCCTCTCTCTCTCTCGCTTCATTCGCTACACCACCAAAAAGCAACATATTTCCGTACTAGTTTGCAAGCCACCACACAGGTATAGCCACCGCATGGTTTTTTTCTGTGGATAAGATATAAATTGCACTAACTTCAGGGGCTCCTCCCAGTGACGACCATTAACTGACTCCCACTATGAACAGAACTGTCTTCTCTCCCTGCCAGTTGTTTGACAGCTGGCGTATGCTGCATTAGAAGTGTGCCTAAAAACTTGAGTTTATTCAAAATATAACCCCCTTTTTTAGGACACGGAGGCTCTATTAATAGAGAAGCTCAACATTTACAATGCCAAGGTGCAAAGGAAGTGCAGCCAGCAGATCTTAGAAGAGGTCCATTTGAGAGCACAGCGAGCTTTATAGGTCTTGTGTATTAATTTTTCGCAGCAAGATCTAGAGGCAGAATGAGAATGGGAATATCAATTTACATGGAAAGAAAAAAAAAACACCCACAAATTACAGGCATCACATTTTGTTGAACATTCAGTATTCCCACTCACAAAACAATATTATATTCTATATTCATAATAACTTGAAGCTAATGAAGCACAGCTGCTTTATATGCTTCATAAGTAGATTAAGACACAACAGGATGTTCAGTAACTATGTTAAAAAAGCAAATTCCTTAATGTAACTATATCAGTTAGTCTACAGGAAAAAAAAGCATGTTGAAACTGGCTCTGTACTTTCACTATCCTTGTAGTTCCTTTGGATTAATAAATTCTCTTACACTGGATTCAAAAAAGTAAAAGCAAGGATAATGACAATTAAATCTTGATCCAAATCCTGTCCTGAGCTGTCTGTATGAATGTGTGCTGAGTCTGAATTTGCATCCTTTCTTATGTAAAACTCACATTAAAAAGTGATGAGAAAGTTTACTTCAACAGCAGCTACACAGTTACCTAAAGTACCGGTTTGGAGTATATTTGTATTTAAGTCAATGTTGAAAATTGAAGCCGTAGTTAAAAAAAAGGGACAAAATATGAGCCAAAGTTTTGCCAAAGTTTTCCAAACAGTTTTAATTTACACCTCATTTTTCATATATTACTGTGGCGTCCAATATTTCCCAAAACTAAGACATTTGTAAGTTAAGGGAGAAAGAAGTAACAGAAAGTTACACAACTTCTGTAAATATTAAGAGGAAAGTATTTGTAGCTTCATATTATCATATGAAACAGTCCTGGATTGCAGACATAATATTTCTGACATTTGAGTTTTCCTTTAACCTTTCCAGCTCAGAACTTCTTTTAAAAATAATTCATGCTATTTTCCAATCACTTTTTAAATTGCCTTTATGCCAACACCTTTGATGTGCATCACCCCTTACTCAGATTAGGTCAAATCCTGCTCTAGTTCTGGCAGTGCAAATCTGGTACAGGTGACCTCATTTAAAGTTACTACAGACTTGCATGGGTGTAATTTAACACAGAGCTTGGATCTCTTGCTATATTCAGTACCCCTTTTAAATACCACTCCTTTAAGCTCTTGACAACTTGGAGATTTAATTGTGTGTTACACTTTACCGAAATGCTGAGAATTATCTCTCAGTCCAACATAAATAGAGCTTTATTTTAGTTCTTAGCTGGTTTTCTATTAATAATCCATACAGTTTGTAATGGTACGCATGCTGTTGGCAATGATGTAAACCTAGAGAAGATCCAGTGAAGTCACTGGAGAAAAGTATACGTAAAAAGGACAAGAGGGAGCAGAAAGAGTCCCAGTGTAACACATCTACCATGCTCATACATACACAGGGCCACCTATTACTGTCATTTATGCATATTTAATGCAAGAATCAGCTGCTTACTTTACAAGACATTATTAGGGATAATGAATCGGGAGCCTTAGATCCTAAGGAGAGGCAAAGGCATGCAGATGCACTGAATAGAGAGCACTGTGATGATTAAAAAAAAGCTCAAGATGAAAACTGTAAGAGCTCTTGCTCATGATCACAGGTAGATAGAGATGGGGTGGTGAAAGGGATGACAGGTCCCATCCTTTTCCCACAGGTTAGAATCATAGAATCATAGAATCATTTAGGGTGGAAAGGACCTTTAAGATCATCGAATCCAACCATAAACCTAACACTGCCAAGTCCACCACTAAACCATGTCCCTAAGCACCACATCTACACGTCTTTTAAATACCTCCAGGGATGGTGACTCCACCACTTCCCTGGGCAGCCTCTTCCAATGCTTGACAACCCTTTCGGGGAAGACGTTTTTCCTAATATCCAATCTAAACCTTCCCTGGCACAACTTGAGGCCATTTCCTCTCATCCTATCGCTTGTTACTTGGGAGAAGAGATTGGCACCCACCTCGCTACAACCTCCTTTCAGGTAGTTGTAGAGACTTAAAGTCCCTTTAGCAGAGACGGCCAAAACCAGTATGGATATCTTCTGCTCAAGCCCGTCACTTTACAGTTGAGCATTAATGCAAACTCTATGCGGGGCTAGAGTCTGCAGTTTATATACTGCATTCATACGTAGGTCCCATTCAGCCATTCCTCCAGCAGCTGCAACCTGGAGGTAGGAATCATGTCAGCATCCTACCTGCGCTTGAGGGGATCATGAATCAGAGCCCCTGGGACAGCTTTGATCCAGCAGGGTATGCAGTGCAATCCTACAGTCACGTTCTCGTCATGACAGTTTAATGGTTCATAGAAATAAGTGTTCACTTCACTACGCTCTTAAAGCAGCGTGGGTGCTCACAGCAGACAGAAACAAATCTATTTCTGAGATAGAAAAAATGAAATATTAAAGGAAAAAATATTGCAAGAAAAAATAGGCAATTAAAAGTTATTTCTTAAATCTGACAAGCCTTTAACTTAGACAGCCCTGCCATAATAAAACCATAAAAGACTCATAAATTGGCTATGGGAACTTCTATCAGATAGATGTGAGATTTCATTGACAAGAGAACAAGAGCCAACAGATGAATGAAGCTTGGTTCCATAACATCTGTAAAGTATTTGAAAGTTTAATGTACTTTATAAAAAGCTAAATATTATTACCAAAGTCAAGGTCAAGTCAAATCCCATGTGTATCTCCATTTACGGGAGTGGTCTGAGAGGTAACCAGGAAATTAATTTCTCAGATGCTAGTAATGGGGAAATGGAAAATTTTCATGAGAAACAAAATAATGTTTGCTCTGATTTAATCTCAATAGCTGTCCCAATATCTCCTGCATCCCCTTCCATTGCTTATTGTCCTTTCCTTTCCCAAGTAGGATGACAGGCCTGGAAGTTCAATGGCTTGGAGGGATATATGTACGAAACCGCCAGCGTAGGCTTCCTGGAAGCACAAATATGAGCTCATTGCTCCAATTCCTTCTTCTCTAGCCCTCTGCATAGAGCTATCTGTGATTGCCATGTCACCCTCAGATATTCCCTGCGTAGCAGATTTGACATGAAGTCACTTCCACATTGCAGTCCTATTGATGAAAATCTTCCCACTTTGTTCAGAGCAAATTTGGGATACAGATATGGTTATGACTTACAGTTCCAGAGCTGATACTAATCGACTGATTCATTGATTGATAGATTTATATAAGATCTATATACACTGGTACATTATTGCAGGAAACATTCAGAAGAAGTAGACTTTAATATCTAGCTTACGTATCTAGTATCCATATATAGGTGCAATGTATCTAATTTATATAGATGAGGAAATGGCACAGAAATTCCTTCAACAGGAAAACATAAAGACCTGCCCTTTCTTCAGAGAGATAAAAATAACTAATTTACTTATCAACCAGGGGAAGCAGCAACAGAAAACAGTTGCAATGGGAAGTTAGAGAGAGTCAGGGAGATATGTAAAAGCATCTGCTAAAATGTAATATGTTTTTGTTCTGCTCAAAATCCCATTTGTGAAATCTTTTAATATAAAAGGAAGCATTAAGTTTGTTCATTGTCCCAGATGTTGCATATCTTTGTGATTTTCCTACATGTCTCACCACAGACATTAGTTGCTCCTCACTCAAAAAGACCACCATTTCTTTTCATCATTAAAACAGCTAAAGCCAGAAAGGGAGCTGCCATTCTCTACAGTCCACCAAGAGGTCATACAGGGGGTAACCACCGCCTCTCACATCGAATCAAGGCCACAGGCAGAAGAGACGGACACAGGAAATTAAGCAAGTCACGGTTAGGAGATGGGGAGAAAAGACAAAGGAAGATGAGAAAGTGGTGAAAGGCAGCAGACAATGGCGATGAGGCTGGGAGACAGAGGAGCTCAGAGAAAAACCTCTTAGCCCTGGAAGGAGAAGGTAAATGGAGTCCCCATGAGTGGCCAAGAGGAAGGAGGAATGTGGCTGTATCCCTACTGCAGGTTGGATGTGACCCTTAAAATTCCACACCCTATAGGGACAGGCATTTTCCCCTTTAAAGGCTTAGAAACCAGAACTGAAAGTAAAACACTACACACATTTACGATATCAGAACGTCAAGGAGTACTGGGGATCTGATTCATATTTTGAACATGTAATGATGGCAATATTGTGACACTAACGTCTCCAATTTACTATAATGGGATACTCACGGTACGCGTGGTGGAAGAACACAGCTGCAAACACTTTCATGGGGAGTGTTATGTGTTTCTTTATCATTTAGGTTGGTTTAATGGCTCAGTCTTCTTTCAGATGAAGATAATGGGAAGAAAAATTCCATTTACTTGATGACTGTGTACCCAGGCATTATTGGAATCCACAATAAAAGGTATTATTAGTCACTTTTATTACTGATCAACATTTTCAAACCAGAGCCTGGAGTAAGATCCAAATCCATCTTCAGGGTTTTTAAGCACATTTGGCCCAATTTGATACAGTTGCCATTGATTTTTATATAAGGAGCCATTAAACATTTAAATGGCTTCTCCAAAATTTGATCAAAACCGCAGAAGAGATCCAGTGCTGGATGTAGAACTATTAGTGCAATCAGATATTAGAAATTAAGCAGGATAATCTTCAGCTGCAAAGCTTGGTTCCAATACAGTTCCCAGCTTCCCCAAAAGCTGCAGAATTTAGGGTCATTTGGAGGTTCAGGGGAAAGACCTTATGGCGTGAAGCTGTGGATGGAATTTAAATCGAAATTATTTATACCCTGTTTTATTTTATGCCAACCTTTAGCGTTACTCCATAAAGCCAATCCTAACATAAATGTAAATGTGTCAGCATTGCACGAGCAGTGTCAATGCATTTGTCCTTACAGATATGCAGTTGCTGAAGGACCCCTACCGATGTCACTCTTCTCATGCTAATCTATGTACCGTGGACCCAACATATTATGCTGTTTGCATCCAGAACATCTCTACCAGCAATAGACAAAACAAAATATCTCTAAAATAACATGTAGCTCTCATGGAGCCCAAAAGATGGTCAAAAGAAGGTAAGAAACAACTGAGAACTAACAGCCCCTGCATATAAAGCCTGTAGGAAGTCAAGTCCATCCTGCCCGTTGCTTTGACAGCCATAATCCTTACTGAACCTTTTTGCCACTTTGGACACAGGGATGCCATTAATGCTACCTTTTAAGTAATTCCTTCTGCTAGCTCTGCTTTACAGTTCCGTTTCATTAAATTACTGCCTATCCTTTTTTCTATCTGTTTTCAAAACAGAGGAACACAGGGATAGGATTTATCAAAGCAAAAAATAGGTCATGGTTCAGCTGCCCCAGGCTACATTGCAAACCGAACTGCTAAGCTGCCTGTCACCAAAATCCTAATCTACAGGAGTACCACAAGTACACTTCATGTTACAAAAATTCATGTTTCTAAGAAAATATTTGCTATTCCAATGCAAAGGCCAGTATTGACATAACAAAATTTTATCTTCTGTCATTACAGATCCAAGCTTTTCAACCTTTTTTTTTCTTTAAAATACTAGACAACATCATGCTTTTTAAGATCAAGAAGTCTGGCTAGTGTTTTCCAGAGCATATCCAACTCCAACCACTCTTTCTTACCCTCCTCTTCCTTAACCAAATGTTATATACTACGCTTACAAGCCTGAAGCAGGCTGCATGCATTTTACCTGGAGGAGACGGTTGCAGTTGGCAACCTACACACAGGGAACCCATATCAGCATCTCCTTGGCCTGCAGACCGCTGTTGAGGGTCTCTGCTTATACTCAGAGCAGCATTTGGTCTACAGCAGGTCCTCCTCTTCCTCTCCTTCCCAAACCCCTCTGCTCTCCCAATGCAGTATCACTACTGACACTGTGGGGTTGCGTATTCTGTTACCACAGACCTAAGCAACACCTAGTTCAACTATTTAGATGAAAGAGGTTTTCCCATCTTTCTGAATGTTACACAGGCTGCTATTTAATGATCACTGGCTGTTTTTTTGCAAAGTAATGGCTACAATTGCAAGTACGGGATTTTACTTGTCTTAAAGAATTACTTCTTATCTCTAGTTTTATGATTTCCAGCCTTTGTAACACACACCTCACATTTCAGCAAGTCTCTGATATGCATTAATATCAAAAAAAAAAAAACAAAACCAAAACAAAACCATAACCAAAGCCAAAACAGTCTGCCATGAATCCCATGAGGCTAACGGAAGAAGGTGTACCTTCTCATCACACGATTTAGGACCTGCCCTGCCGCTGGCTTGCCAAGAACCCTTAAGATTATGCCTCCCACAACACATCTGCTCTTCACAGCATGTTCCCGTTCCCCCTATGCATTTCTTGTCAAGCCCCTGAACTGCAAATTAAAGACAGCAGCCACAACAGGCGTGACCTACTCGAAGTTTCATGAAGCTTCTGGCAGCTGAGGGGCTGCTGAAGGTGCTGCAGCCCAGACCGGGCTCTCCGGCACGCGTCGCTCGTGCCACGCGGAGGGAAGCCACGCACTGCCTCAGGGGGCAGGTGGAGATCGTGCCAGCAGCGATGCTCTGACCCCGTCCTTGTGGTATGGATGCTGCAGCCCCCACCGGCAGCAGGTGCTGTTTCTGTGATAGGACGAGGTGGATATAACTTCCACATTTTCCCCCTGTGCCTCCTCAAGCTATACCAGAGGCTCCGGCGTGGCTCGCTCACAGGGGACATCCTGGTGACACGTGTCACCCTCCCATCTCATCTTGTCCTCGCTGTACAGCACATCCACAGCGTGCTGCAGTGTTACAGGTCCTCGCATTGCTGAGAAAGCAGGAAGAACTGGAGTTTAAATATGCAAAAATAGAAGAAGGGGAAGATAGGTCTGATTTTTTGACTCTCCGGTCTTCAGCGTTTAATGCCTCGAAATAATTGTGTTGCTCATTTGTGCCTTACAGGATGTCTCACACGGCTAAAATTTAACAGACAAATTCCACCCTGCGGATTTTGTGAGTGAAATGGTCTGTTTGGTAGTGGCTAGGCAACGCTTTCTGAAACAAACATTACATGTACCCCAGAGGTATTTTTTTTTTCTATTGAGAAGTATCTTCTGACCATTTCCTAGCTCAGACTTTTCCATAGTCAAGAGCAGCTTCGTCACTGCTGCTAGTGAACCCACGGGGATTGCAGTGCTGCATTGAGGTTTGCGGTGCAGTTTCTTTCAAAATGGGGCTGAGCCCCCCACCCCAGCTCGTGCTTCTGAGAAATCGGACACATCACTGTGAACAGCTTTAGCTCAGACCCCCCTGACAAGTTCATAGCCAAAGTCAAATCCTTGTTTGGGAGGGGTATTGGTTTTTTGTTGTTGTTTATAAAATAAAACTGAAAGGGGTGGGGGAGAAGCCAAATAATTGTGCCCTCGTAAACACGGGTGGGTTGCCACTCATTGATAGCAGTACACTAAAGTATGTGTGACGTTGATTCACTCATCCCCCTAGTGATACTTTACTGTTCTTTGTGGGTTTGGTATCAGTGAAGAATACCAATTGCTAAATAACACAAAGGCCCCTACACAACTATCAGACGTTAACGACCTCCGCTTACTACGCTGCACTGGAGCTCAACCACTGAGCTGCAGTGAAAGGCCACACACTCTTACTAATCCCCCTATAAAAGTTGCAATCAAAGAAGGCATCGTGGTCTCCATAGAAACAGCTGAAAAAAATCTCCATAGACATCACAAATAACCGAAAGGGCTCTGGTTGCAAATCTTGAACTGCAGGTGCAGCCCAGGACCTCCCCGCTCTGCTCCCCATGGCCCAGAACCCCCTTTCAGCCCAGCCCGGGTCCACCAGCCCCTGCCCCAGCGATGCCGTAGGATGCCGGTCTCCAACTCCACCCCAGCGGTAAAGCCGATGTCAAGGAGATGCGGATTTGTGCAGCGGTGCTAAACACACGCCGAGCCCCGCAGTGCTTTTGAGGAAAACAGAAATATCACAGATGAACAGCATTGGTGCAGGGAAAACAGAGCCCTGAACGGCGTAATCAGGTCCTCAGGCTTGGTTTTGAGGAGGCAGGAGGGGAAGAGGCACAGCTCTCATCAGGGCAAAGGCTGCAGCAGTGACCAGGTCTGCTTTTCTGCTTGTTTCTTCTGGAAAGAGAAAACCGGCCACGTGGTAGGAAAACCAGGGGACCTCTGTGGGCTCTAGTGTGATGGGAAAGAGGGAAGGATTGCTCTCTGTAGCAGCAGAAGAGGGGTCATGTCAGGCACAACTCAGAATGGGATCTGAATCTGACCCAGGAGCAAAGAGAAGAGAGCTGACAAGTAGGAGGACACCCTTGTCTTCTACGTCCTCTCACAGACCAGGCTTCTTCTGGAAGACACCGAAGAAGAGAGGTAGAACTGTATTTGTGTAAGGAAGCATGAATGGGTAAGCAAGTCTGACCTGGAAGGTGTTTAAGGGCAGGGCGCCGTTAAGGGCCAAAGAATACGTCTGTTGCCCACCAACAGAGATGTCTTGCTTGGAGATATCTGCTTGGCCACTGGGCCAGACCTGCTCCGACACCCGAGTTACCCTGGGCACCTCTGCATGCTCCTGAAACGTGCCCATCAGGGTTATCTACCACTTCCCTCTTAGGGCCATTGCACAATCATACGTATCAGTCTTGTCCTCAAAAAAATTTTTCTTGCCTGTGTTCTCCTTGATCCTTTTCACCCTTAATACCTTATACCTACGCTCCTTTGCTACCTTAAATGTATTTTTCCCTCCTTGCTATTTACTGCCTTCAGGTTTTTGTAGAATGTTAATTTTTCCAACTTGAATCCCTGCCAAGCCATATAAAATATATTTTTAATCTTTCTTGTATAAAAAAATTCTCTCCAACCCTTTTCTTTCTAATGACACTTTTCTCTGAATTCCCTCCAATTCATCCATGTCAGTCTGGCATTGATATGCCAGAGCCAGAGATACTGTTCCACCTGTGCCATATACAGCTGGATCATCACCTCCCTGGAAGATAATGGTTTTGCCTCTGTGTGTAGCCCCAAAATCATACTCTTTAGTGCCAATTCAAGCCCACGTCTAATTGGTTTCCCACTGCTATCTCCAGGGTTTTTTTTTTTCATTTCTAGTGCTCTCTAAGTATCTCTCTCCTGCAGAACAGCTGAGTCTCCGATTATTTTTCCCCAGATGTATGAGACTGCATTTTTCAAGCTAGATCTTTTCTCTTACTATTATTCCCTATTTCTAACCTTTACCTTCCCTTCTACCACTTCCATTCTTGTTAATCCTCCCAGCTCCTTGCAAGGCAGCATCCTCTGCTCTTTTAGGGATACAGTATACCCCGAGCAGAAAGCAAACCTAGGAACACTCTGTGCCTTGAAGTTGACAATTTGTTCCCTCGTGAGAGGCATCTGTCAGCGTCTATAGATAAATGGCAAATTTTTTTTCCCTCCACGCTTGCTCCTTTATTCTGTTTGGCATGCTGGAGAGAAACAGGGGGCTAAAGCCGGGTGTCCCTCTCCCACCCCTTACTCCCCACAGCTGCTAACCCATCTGTGCGAAGGAAACGGAGCTGCCCCGCGGAAGCTAATCATAGAATCATAGAATCATAGAATCGTTAAGGTTGGAAAAGACCTCTAAGATCATCGAGTCCAACCGTCAAACCAAATCCTCCTCCTCCTAACTACCGATGCTCACTCCTGTCATCTGCATGGGAGAAGAGATGATCTTGCCCCCGCTGTGCTGCTTACGGTTCCTTACAGCTCACCAGGGAAGCAACTCCACAAAAATAAAACACAAATCCCAGCAGCCTCTCTCCGGGACTTCTTCCCATTTATTATTTCTCCCTCTGTTTATCACCTTCCTCGCCAGCCTCAGGCAGTATAAAAGCACCCACAGCCAAGAAGAACTCCTAAACTTGTTTTTGTGATTCAATGAATCAAAAGCTCTCCTTTGTGAGACAGTTTTTTCTAGAAATACTCACTATTTGTATACAACCTCCCACCGGAGTCAATGAGGGCGCAGGTGTTTTCTAATCTTCCTCTTGCCATCTCACTCCCACCAGCGCTGATGGCCAATGCTTAGGTAGACAGGCTGGATGTACTGATTTCAAGAGTTATTTGTATGTTTTCATCCTCTTGCTCTGTATGTTCCCTAGCCAGGGAACAGAGATTTTTCTTAACAGCTGCTCTCAGGGTGGATCAGGCAGCACTGGATTCAGAACAATATAAATAAAAATGCGGACAAGAAAAGTTATAAAGTTTAAATCCTCAAAGTACAAGATTGATTTCAAGCAACAGGTATTGAACTTTTGCCTATTTTTTTGAAATCTCACATCGCCCTAGGGTGGAAGCAGACAACTATCCCCACGCTGCAGCTGAGGAGAGCAACACACAGAAGCAGCACGAGGCATGTCTAAGCTCCCCTTTGAGTTCTGCTGCCCCCAGAAGCTGTCAGGGGTATTGCTGAATTCTGCCCAGAAAGATTAACAACAAAATTTTCTAGAGACTATTATTTATGGTTGGTACCGAATGTTTCTTCAAACCTTATGTGAAAGGCTACAAGGGTCTTCTAACCTATGGCTCCTGTAGGAGCAGTGGCAGATCTCAGCTTCCAAAATTAGCCCCAAGGCATTTAATCAGGTCATACGAGAGGGGATGCCACTGGAGGCAAACGTATCGTTGTGGGTGCTGCTGCCACTATTCTTGATGAGTAAGAAGAGAGTGCAGGTCCAGTGCGATACTGGGAACAACCCTTGTAAGCGAAGCGGTGAGGAGGAGGCAGGGCAAAGCTCGGAGAAGTTGGGGGAAGGAAGGGAAAAGGCTGAAATCAAGAAATGTGTTTGGGCAGCGAAATACTTCATTATGGCACTGCAGGCTCAGACCATGTACCTCCACGTGTTTCTTCCTCTGAATTTCTGGTATTCCTGGCTCCTTTTCCCAGGCAAAATGCTGCTCTGAAACAAGAGCTAACAGTGTAAGACTCCTCAAAGGGCTACAGCTCCGAAGAGAAATAGCCAGCTACTTCTGCAGCCAAATGTGATGGATGAATGCATCTAGCATCAGGTCTTTGGAACTGTCTTTCCCAACCCTGAGGAAAAAGAGAATGTAAATTGCCAGTGAAACCCTCAGGTGTCAGGCATATGGGGATAATACGTATGCTATTAATGCCCTAAGCAAGCAACATAATATAAAATATCCCCTTTTTCATAACAGTAATGTAAAGCAAAATATACATACATATGTTGTGTATACAGATTTATCTATACAAAATATCAGACGCTACTTTAATCGTTTGGTTTTATAATAACAAAAAGTGAGATGTAATATTCAAAAAGGGAAGGTTAATGAAATCTGCAAGCACCACTTGGAAAATGGATGCAAAGAGAGAGAACAGGGGCCATTTATCTCTCTTTCTTGATGTCATGAAGGAAAAGATTAACAGAAAGTAGAAGAAAGGCTATGAGGTCAGCTTTGATTGCTTATTTGTTGCTGTGTTATGTCTGATATGCCCAATGAAAATTAATGCACCTTAACACCGGAGCTGGGCAGAAATAAAAGATTTGCACTCTAAAAGGAGGAGAGGTAGCAATTCAGATGGAGATTGGTGAGTCAGGGCAGGATTCATCTTACCAGATGTAGACATCTAAAGTGTGGATGAGTCCAAGAGAGACACTTCAAAGGCATAACTCCTCTCATTCTGAAGTCTGCACCTGAAACAGCGGGTAGCTCTTACCTCGAAAAAGCCTCTTTCTCCGTACTGAAAATGAAAAGGGTTCCCATTGAATATGTTTGTCTATACTGCAGATGTCTAAAGTTACTCAGAATTAATATAGTCCCCATATAATTCAATGATGGCACATCTAGCCATCAGCAGAGCAGGGAATTTTCCCCTGGACCATCCAGGGCTGGTCAGAGTTGTACCACCTTGTGATTAGCTGCCTGTTGTGGGGCAGGGCCTAAGGGAGCACAGGCATGAAGCTGGGAGCTGGCAGTGGTGGGAATTGAGAATAAGGCAGGAGAATTTTTCTAACCCCGTATCTATGATAGCCACAAGAAAGTAGAAGGAAGGGAAGAGGGAATACTCATACAAATGCTGTCTTTCAGCTGTGGGCTACAGCATATTTAAGCAGGCAATGTATCAACCTCATCATTAAATCCCTTCTGAGGGACTCTAAGGTGGAAGGGACAGTCCCTTGGATGCAGATAATACACACCCTGAATACTACCAAAGGTATTACAGTGCCCTTATAGAAATCACTGTTACCCTCTCCTCTGGAATGCTGTGTGCAACTCTGATCGCTCGGTGTCAAGAGGAAGATAGCAGAACTAGAGAAGGGAAGATTCAGAGAAGGGCAGAAAGGTTGGTGGGGAAGAAAATATTTGGGTTGTGCATCCCTGGGGGAAAGAATAACTGAGATGGAGAAGAGGGATTGGGTCACTCTATCCACTTTAGTTCATATAATAAATCTGAGATGATTGTTGGTAAGCCAACACGTGGAAGTGAGGGCTACAGAAGTGGATCTCATGGATATCCCTTCCTTCTTCCCCTTTCCCTGCTTCTTCCTTCCTCCCTTCCTGGTTAGCTTTCCGATGGACTGGGGACCAGACCACCCTCCTGCACAGCTACCCGGGCCCAACTGCCAGCAGAAGAGAGGGGACAGGAATGTGGGTTGGGTTTGTGCAGCCCCCCAGCCCAGCACCAGCATACGTTAAGGTTGGCTGAGTCAGTCGTGACATCCCATCTCAGCTTCTCCAGAACAGAGCCAATATTTTTAGCCAATATAAAATCCCGAAACTGGTTGGTTCTCAAAAAATTAATTAGACTTGGGAACATCTACCTCTTTCTGCTAGTAGACTGTGAATAGCCAGAACCCTCTGTTTGACTCCAAAATGGGAATATCCCAGAGAGGCGCCAATACTCCAACTTCACAGTTTAGGAGCCCTCTACCACTAATGCAGCTCTGCAAGGCAAAGCTGTAAGCACTGAGGGCAGAAAACTCCCGTAGTCATACCAGCATTGTTGGTGCATGTCTTTGGAAGTTCTCAAGCTCCTCTGGAAACTTAAAAGAAATTAAAACTATATCCTCTTGGCTGTGGACAAAGCCATTGGCAGATACTCGTGACTCACATGAACCTATCACAGGTGCAGTCAATGCAACTAGAAGTGGGTACTTACATGATGGAGGGGAAAAATTCTAAATAGAGCAGAATTGGACTGGGAAACTCATTGCTGCAAGACACTGCTGAGATCTACATCTCAGTAAAACAAAGCAGAAGATTTTTGTTTAAAACAATTCCTTCTGGAATGTTATTTATTTGATTTTTATGTACTGGACTGAACTGCATAGGACATAGCAGTGATTCAGCACGGCAGCTCCTGTAGTCGTGTATGAGATAACATTGCCAATAAGACAAATACAATTCTTGGGCAGAAGTACATCATCGTTAGATCAGCAGGATAAATTTCAGTTTCCAAGAACAAGTTTACTCAGCAGTCTGTGTTCATATTGAAGAATACATAATCATCCCAGTATCTCGTAAATGACATCACTCTTGCCTCCAAGTCATTAGTATAGAATAAACCAAATAATACAAAATGTATTTTAAATCAAATAGGAAATTACAAATTAGGCAACTTTTTTAAAAAGTCCTTATTCATTCATTTGATGCTGAAAGAAATATGTCTAAATAGTTCAGTTCATCTCTCATAGACAGTAAGTAATGCTTCCCATCATTCCTGATTTCTTATTTGCTTTGCTTTTCTCTGCAATTTTGTCATATTACTCTTTTAAACATGTGCAAATGGTTTTATTTTCCACATTTATTTTTGCTCACTTCACTTATTTCAAGAATTGTTGCTATGTTAACCATTATGTTTCCTCCCATCTGTGATTTCTGTTTTTTGGGAGATAAATCAATTTTCTTTATTTGTAATAGCTTATGATTAGTAATTCAGTTCTTCTGAGGAAAGTCTAAGTTACTTTATATGTGAAAGCCATTTATTTTATGAACAGCAGGACCAAGGACTAAAAAGGCTAAAATGATCCTGCTCAAAATACCTGAATTGCCCAATCCCACATAGAGTTGCACTGATTTTAATGTATCTCCACCTGGGAAGAAAATGATGTGATAATTTTGTGCTACATCCCATATGTGTTAACAAAGGTTTCCTGAAAAAGAATACCCAGAGGCTGGTGTCATAGACTGAAGAGAACTAAAGAGAGCATAAGTCAAAGAACTGGAATGGTGACATTTAAGGAGGATGGCAAAGAGAAGCAGAAGGCAACTCAATCTGCATGGACATGCTAAATCATTATCCAGTTCTCAGCAAGTCCATTGCCTTGTCTTCAGAGCAGTAAAACAGGAATCTGTCTAAAACTAAACTGTGCAGAGTTCAGGGATCTCAGAAGAGGAAAACTGAGAAGATCTCTGAGATAATTCCAGTCCCGTGAATAAGATGATAGTAGAAGATTTGGAGTTTTTCTTCTGCAAGTGAACTTCTAGCTGTGCAACTGAAAGTACCTGAAAGTTTTACATCATGTTGGGTATTCCACTGGCAAAGGAGCAACCATGGGTGGATTAATTTAACTCTCACAGGTAGGGTAGATTACCCAGGTTTGCTAGAGCAACCACTGACTGTAGAAAAACTTGAGTCAAGAAGAAATGTCTCACTGAGAGGCACTTGAAGAGTTTTGTTCTATTTAAATAGTCATCCCTCTAACCCCTGCCTTTTCTTTGGCAAGGTATATGGTGACAATAAGCTGGGTGTTAACAAATTCTAATTTACCAAATGCATAACAAGAAGCAATGTCTGGAAGGTGTAACTGGGCAACTTCAAATCAGAAATAAGCCACACCTTTTAACCAGGAAAGTAATTAACCAAGAAATTAATGATACAGACTACTGTGGAAGTTGCTGATTCCTCCTGCCTTGATGTATTGAAGCCAAGACTGAATGCCTTTTTGGCAAACACGTTTTATCCAAACATAAACACTGTGGGCCTTGGTAAAGGGTACTGCATAAAGTGCAATTGCTTGTGATGTATGGATCATCAGGCCAGATGAGCTAATGGTCCCTTGTGGCCCTCTGCTTTATAAATCTATTAACTAGAATTTAGGATTGATAGAGTAGTGGGCCCACTGATTGAGGTTGTACAATCAGTTCCCATGGACTCTATCACGTTCCTTTTGGAATTGTTGGCAAAAATCCCATCGCACGGGCAGTACTTGCCACAAATCACGAAAGGAAAAGGCTTTTATAAATGAGGATGAGGAGGCTGAGAGGGGACAAACAGCATTTGTCAGTTTTTATTCCATAAATATTTAGGAACTTGTTTCTTTGTTAGCATTTAGAGAATTTAGACTCAATGACAGTTGCCCTGATGGAAACAGAGATCTTTGCAACGACCCGCTGAGAAATAACAAGAAATATGCTAATCACTGCATAAGCTTGAACTTTGACAATTTTAAACCTACTTTCCATTTTCTGTTCCATTTCTACCAAAACCGAACAACATGAAATTTGACATGTCTCATGTTATCTTACAGAACATTTTATTTGGAAAGCTTAACCTAATCAAAGGGAAATCACTCTCAGGTAGAGGAACTGCATTGCTGACCCGTCAATTACCCCCACTGTAAAATATATGTTTTTAAAATGTCCTACCATTTCCTTTAATGCCAACTCTCAGAATGAATCTACCTATACACTTCAATTTTCCTGTAGCGCTTAAAATGCAGCAGACAAAAAGAAACAGCCCACAGGCCTGGGCGCCTGTGAAAAACCCTGACCAAAAATGGGCTTTAACATAGACAGAGACATTAGTAAACTGAAAGCAAAGTCCAGGTCCTAGATGTTTAGAGCTCTCATGTGAATATCATCATATGTATGTCATGTAATATTACAGTTTAACAGGCTTCAAAATGCTGACTGTGTGTTCTCCATGCTCACCCACTTCTAACAGTGCCAAGAAGAATGACAGCACTACCACTGATCTCCTGTTACGTTTCCAAAGGCTGCATTGTGCCCTGGACACTTCAAAAATAGGCATATATCCCTCTTCTAGAGGGTCAAGAAAAGTTGACGACAGGTTTCAGCAGGGTGGACAATAGGCCCAGCCTGTAAATAAAAGGAGTAAAGACAGATGGGGAACATGGGCAAGAAAACCAGCATGCAGAGGTGGGAGAGCATCTAGGGATGAACGAAAAGCATCCTCAGCTTGGTTCAAAGATGGGATTATATTGAGGAATATCGGATCAATGGAATATTGAATCAATGGAATATTGAGGGATACTTCTCATTGCACCAGTTCAATGGAACTGCTCCCTCAGGGGTTCCCAGTGTTACAACCCATGAGCTCCCAGTGCTGTGGGCACAGAGTTATTGAGACGTGGTTTCCAAGAGAGGTGTCCAGCAATCAACAGCTCCAGCTGCCATCCCATATTTTCACCACTTTTTCCCCTCCAGAAATGCTTGCTCTCTGTCATACCCCCAAACTGCTGGCAGGGAAAAAAGCTGTAGCTATGAATGAGCTGGCTGGCCATGGTAATTGGATAGCAGAACAGTATGAGTACAGTATATATATATACACACACATATTACAGTATGAGTGTAGAGCCCCCACTTTTCTAGGAAGGGGAGATGGTGGGGTGGAGGGGAATTAATCTCAGTCTCTCACCTCTACCGAACCACCAAATTTCACAGAGTTTGTAGGCATCTTTGACAGGTCAACACTTATGGCAGATCTGGAAAAAATTGGTCAATGGAAGGGAAATGTGGGTGGGCGACAGAGGGGAGGGAGTGACCGACAAATGCAGAGAGATGAGAGATAAGTGTCCTTCAGCCCAACAAGACAACCCGTTCTTCCTGAAAATACCTCTCTGTGGCACGGTCTTTGCTACAAAACTCTTGGCTCCTGCTCTCTAAAGAAAGAATAGGGCAGATTTATCCCAAACTCTCAGAGCTTTAATTCACCCATAACTATCAAGCCCTGTAATAATATGGTATCATTACTGCTAGCAACAGGCCTTTAGCTTTGTATTGAGTTTTCAAGGCCTCAGGACTGAGCTTTGTTGCTTGCTTTTACTGAACCTTTCTTGACTTGCCTGCAGTTTTATTTTAATTTGGTTTAGCTGACACAGCAATTTCTTTAATTGGCCAGGTGTCTACGGCTAATTTGTTTTACTTTTGTTTACTTTCATATGGTACAACTATAGTTTTATATAGACAGAAATAACAAACGTATAGTCCATGTAACATGAGATATTTATGCCTCTAACACAGTGGTGTGGTACAGAGAAATACAAGCCTGGCAGAATAGCAGAGGCTTTAAGAAAGGGAGACACAGGACACAGCGTAGAGGAGTACTGGCAGGAGATGGTAAGAGATGGGGCACAGGTTGGCACTGGAGACCTCATCACTATAAATAACTCACCCATGGTCAATTAAAGGAAATCCAGACCTGAAGCTGGACAAACCTGGTTTTAGAGGTAACAAAGAGAACAGAGAAATAATATCTAACCTACAAAAATGGCACCAAATATAGAATATTTGGATGTAACCTGGAGCTGCAGACCAATGAAGAAAGAGCAAAGGCGTAAAAGTATGTTAGAAAACATAAAAACAGCCCCAAGTGGATGCTAGAGGGAGGAGGAAGAAACCATCAACACAAACATCATATTCCTCCCAACAAACAATTCCAGATGCTGATGATTTGTCGTAAGATCCCACAGCCATCAACACCACTACCAGACTGAAACCACCAGCCCTAGGACCCAGTGGAAGAGTGAGCATAGCACCAGGAAAAGGGGTAGAAACTAAAAAATGTGAGAATAATTATTGCAACTGATTTTTTTTTTCTGAAACAGTTAAATCTAGCCTAATAATGATTAGACTCTTAAGATTTCAGTTATACTAACAATAAATTCTTGGCTTTATTAACATATAACATGTGCTTTCTCCTTGTCCATAAACAAGATTTTGAGTGTAATAACCCAAACAACAGTGATTGCTGCCCTCCAGCCCCTCCTTTGGGAGAAAACAGATATTAGGAATCTGCATCCAATAATGCACAGGCCCATTGAGGCTAAAGGATTGAGCCTACCTCATAGCTGGACAGGATTGTCTGAGGTATCCTACTGTTCTAAGGAGTAGATTTAAGACTGGCTAAGTTAGTCGCATTAATTAGTTCAATATTAATACTCAGTAACAAATGGCTTTTGCCTACAGATTATGATTTATCATCTCAGGGATTTTGTACCTAAAGGCAAGGTTCCTTCACACATAGGATCTTGACCAGGAAGGACTAATGGAACATCGCTGTAAGAAGCAAAGCAATTTATCGTCTCATGTTCCCATCTCTGATACTTGCTGTTTTGCCAAGAGTCCCCAAGGATTCAAACCTGCTCACCAGCCCCAAGTACCACAACTACAGGGAGAGAGAAGTCTCACTTGTAAAGCTATCAGAATTTCCATATATTCAGCATGGGGCTAGAAATTAATAAAGACGGAAACCATCTTTATGATTAGGGGTACTGACTGTCTTCAACTAATTGACTTGCTTCAAATTTAAAATAGTCCATTTTAGGGTCTATACAAAAGTTATTACATAAGTTAAAATACAGGTAATTAACTTCTGTACATTGTCATTATGTATACATAATGGTTATGTATAGGAAGGTTAAAATATAGAGGAAGGTTAAAAATATACATTTTTAAAAAATAGTCTCTTCTTCCTCTAATGAACTAGCCCTAAAGCGTAGCTCTTATACAGATGTTACAGCACTGACCCTCTTGTTGCTAAAATGGACAGAAATAATTCCTATTTTCCCAATGCTTTTTACATTGGGTAGTTTCTAAATTCTGTCCCTCCTTCATTGCGATAAAGAAAACAGTTCCTATGGCACAAGGTGAAACCAAACAGCTCCCTTTCTCTAGGGAAAGGAGAACAGCCTACCTCACCAAGTGCAGCAGCTTGTGACAGGTCTTCCTCTCAGATCTGAGTGAAAGATAAAGCAAGTTTCATTTCTAAGCTTTGAATTCCCCTATGGAAACCTGAATAGAAATACTTGGAATACATATAGCTGGCTGGCAAAGAGGCAAAAACGATTCTTCTAGGCCTGCAGGTTATTAAGACAACCCACTCACAAAAAGCACTGGCTATCAGTAAATGAATCACTAAATCTCAATCAGGAGATGAATAGCCATTTTAGGCAAGTAATTGTGATCTCAAGAAGCTCCTACTTACTGTGCAGCACAGGTGAATTGGGAATTGGAAGAAGTAGTACTACCACCTTCAGCAGAAAAATCTCAAAGCAGTGCACAAACATGACTGGATGAGATCCCACAGAGTGCTAATAAGATAGATGCTATCCACCTCTTATGGCAGACTGGGGAATAGCACACAGCAGTTACATGCCCTGCTGAAGTCTCAAAATAAGTCAGCAGGAGCTCTGAGAGCTGAACCCAGGGCTTACAGCCCTCCTGCTCCAGCCACCGCAATGCCGGGAACAATGAAGGATGAAAGTTTCAGAGTTATCCTGTGGACACAAAGGTGACAGCAGACCAGTTTTCCCGCTAGTGTGAGCACGTAGGCCTGTGTGTAAGAGTTATATACAGAATCCCCTACATTTCAGACAGGACTTTTCACTTGGAAGAAGTTGGATGTGCACAAACAAGCTCAAAGCTCCCATCCATCTACAGTCACTTCCTCGGGCTTGTGATTAGAGGTATTCCTCTTTCAAAAGAAACACCATAGCAGTTCCCTCTCTGCTGTCTGTCAGAAAAGAATTAATTCACAAAACTGACACTCTTCTTTTTTAAACAAATACATTTTAATAATAAATGTTCAATATTTTAAAATTACATTTTAACTCAAAAATAATTAATTTTTTCACAAACTCTTGGAGATCAGGATATTAACAATATATAATATTTCTTCATTCAGAACAGCCAATAGATAAAACGATTTGTGACTTGCAGTACTGTGCATTCAAGACTGCAAGTTCATAAACCTACAAACAAACAGAATTATTTCTTCAATAAAGTGGTAAATCATAAATTGCTTGGAACATGAGATTCCTGCATGCCACCACACCAGTCCCCTAAAAGTGAGGAATGTTGCTTCGATGCCTTCACAGCCACTCATGGGCTACACTGTCCCCGATTTTCACTCCAGAAGAAATATGCAACTTAAAAGAATTTAGGACTGGGAAAGCTCATACACATGCTGAGCAATTCCCTAAAAAATATGGCCTACTAAGAGAATAGTCATGACTTAGGGAAGATGACTTCTTGAAGAATGTCCATTTGGTACTCTGTCACACGTCAACTGCATCATATCAATAACTGCTTCTATATAGCTCCATGATTTAAATGAATAATGTTCAAGAAGCATGTCTTTCCCCCACTTCAGGATGTTTTTTTCTGCTGCTGATGCTTTTAAATTATGTTTCAGGACCTCATCCAATAGTACACAGATTTTTCCTCAAGTGGAAGTAATTCAGGGACACAAATATGCAGGCTGGTCTTTATGTCCGCATTCTTTATAGCAGAAGTATTGAGTTCTCCTGGATGTTGAAAAGTGCCATGGTGCAAACGATGGAGCAAACTGGAGTGGTCAACAACGGTCCTATGGTGCAGACTGATGACTGAAGCTGAACTGTGAAAAATACCAGAGTAGAAGAATCTGTCAAAGAATGAATATGATAAGTACATTCAAAATTAAGCACAGTATTTTATTCCCTTATTATGTAAATAAAAAGCTTTCATTAGGAATTCAACATATAAAAAAATGCTAAATAGGAGACCTTGTCAAACCCATGCACAGTCTGTACTTACTAGTGGCAACGAAACCTCACAAGGTACTGAGATGATCTTGTCCAGTGCTATTGTGACCCTCCATATCCTACAAGCTCCGATAGGATTTAAGAGTGCTTAAGAGTCCCAAGAGCAATCATTCCCTTTTTAAACAGTTGCCTTGACTTATGCAGCCAAAGAATATTTGCTTCCTAATTAAACTTCCTCCACTACTTTCTTTGAGCTGGGTCGGAAACACCACAGCCAGATTCAATCATCCCACCTTCCCAACAAGTCACACTAGGTAAAATTTTCCTCTACATGAACTTGGGAAGACAGTATCTGGAAAAAATAAAAAATAAAAATTTCATGTGATACTGCGACACCTCCCTGTTTGGAACAAAACTACGGCAGTGCAGCATATGAGAATGAGAAAGAGCAATGGTAACATAATAGTTCTTTCTGAAAACGGACTGGATAAAAGTCTGAGTTTGCTTCAGAGATGACTTTAGAGACTATTGAACCAGCTGTTCATCACTCCATACTGGCCACATCCAAAACAATTAAAATAGACTGAGGGAAACACTTTCGTATTTGAATAGATGACTAATCCTCGTAAGTTAGTAAAGGAAGACTTTTGCCATTTTAAAACATATCTAATGAGAAGCAGATCCTTCTCTCTCCTTCTTAGACCCCCAGCAATCATTTGGAAAGCAGTATACGTTTTTCTGCATATTCTCCTCTAACCAATAGGCCTTGAAATCAATGGCACCAGCAGAACAGAGACAATACCCTTATTTTTTATTGTTGCTAGTGAAAATTCTTCCCATTTAGATTACTCATTCCTCATCCTCAAGTAAAGAGCAAAGTTCAGACTGCTAAGCCCATTGCCATGCTAAAGCTCCAGATCCTTCACAAGCGTGCAACCTCAGGAAGGGGGTTGCCCGCTGGGAAGCTCCTGCAAGGCTGCGAGAGGAGGACTGCAGCAGGGCCATTGCTTTTTCCTATCCTACCTGCACCCCCTTTAACGATTACAACCTTATCTTTTCTCTGCCTCCTGAACTGGAGTTTGGCTTTCCAAGTCATGGGATAGAGGTATCTGCACAGCACCCATGTGTGCCATGGAAAAGGGGTGCTTCTGCTCTGAGGAAGGTAAGTCCATCGATGGAGGAGGGAACATGTTTTGTCTCTCTGAGCTTGTAAGAATTTAAGCAGCCTGCTCTGAGATTGAGTGTCTTTGACCCAAGACGAATGAAAGCTCCTGTGCAATGTTGTTTCACGTGCCTGTAGCCATCCCATCTCAACACCCGCTTTGAGAACCTGATGAATCTTAGAAAGGAGGAGAAAACTGGGTGACACTAGCATGGCTGCCTTTTGGAAAACCTGTCAAACCAGCCTGTCCAATAACACTTTCTTTCTAGGACTACAGTCACACACACAGCACACACATCCATCTTCCTCCAGAACAACTCTTCTGAGCAAAGCTTCCCGTAATACCATAAGAACAGCCAGAGATCTCTGCTGTTCCTGTGGGATTTGTGAAGAAACCTTGGCCAAACTAACATCAAAAGGAGTTTTACAATAACATCATTAACACTCTGTTACTGACAAATTAATTAGTATTGAACATGCTTAGATACTATATTGACATCCTCCAGCCAAATAAACTAAGATAGCACCAGAAGTAAAACATCTGAAGTGCCAAATTAACGCCACAGTGCATTACAGAGGAAAGTTTAACAATTATAAGACTGTGTGTTAAAAGGAAACTTTTTTCCCCTAAGAGTTTATCATTCTACTAAGAATGCTAAGAACTGAATTCAAGGTTTAAAAGCTAATCAAACCAGTGAGACAAAGCAAGATGTTTTCCTATCACATTATACTGAATGCCAAGTCTTCCGCGAGCAACAACTCCACCTAAAATCGAGCACTGGCAAGTAACAGAAGGGTGGTTTTCTCCAAGAATCCTTTTCTGCTGCTCTTTCCCACGGTAGTAGGGTGCCTTAAACGCTCCACCTCGTTTGCTCCCGTTTCTGTGTTTCCTATTACCCCGCTGTTCTCATCCCGTCATACAAATGTACTTTCTCAGTACTTTAAGAATCGAGGACAAATTGTACTATTAATCATGTTTTTCCACAGAATATATCAGACAGTAAGTGGATTAAGTTTCCATATCCTGCCTTATTGATGTCTGTTAGCATTGATTAAGAGAAAAAGATTGAGAACAGCAGATCAGTTTATAAGACAATTTCATCTTTGGTTTCTCTGCCTGCATTTGCCTGATTATTGCCAGTTTTGATTCAGTGGTGTGGAGATCAAACCATTAAAAATTACAAATCAGTCACTAGAAAGCCATCATATGGCAGTGTCTTTGATTAGTGGTCATGAGATCATGACTTTTTTAAAGGTGCCTATGAAAGACTTGTAAACCCTACTACAGTTCCAATAAGTCTTCAGGAACTATAGCAAGATGTCAGACCAGTAAGCAAATAATAAGTGACAAAAGAAAGAACAACGTTTCCTGGAGCAGGTTCTTCCAATTCTATGAAAATTAAAATTTCACATGTAGTCTTTTCTGAGAAGTGAATAGGATGTCATGTAAGTGGGCTGTACCACTGCCTCTTATGAAGTTGCATTTGAATTCCCGAAAAAATTAATTTTCTGATTTTGTATGGAGGGAGGGGGAACAAAGACCCAGAGTTAACCTTTATTGAACAAATACAGAAGACAAACTGTATTTGTGGATTTTAGGTGGATTTTAAATGAAGGTGGATTTTAAAACAAAGACCTAAGGAAAGAGTATAGTGTGCATTTTCTATCAGAAAACATAAAAAGAAAGAAAAAGCAAATGACACTATAGGAAGGAAATAAGCACAAGGCTTTATGTGTGCATTGCCTGGATGATGAGAAGCATTGAAAGAGTTATGCTTAGAGACGTGGTACAAACAATCACAAGATAATCTCGTGGCTGAACTGTTCATACTGAACTGTTAATGCAACTTGTTTAGAAGGGATGAGAAGAAGGGACAAGAAAAAGGAACACTGCAAGGCACACATTAATAAGTTGGTCTGCGGGACCAAGGCAAAAAAATGCATGTTTCCAGTCTGCTTTGAGACGGGGAAGAAAGAAAAGATTAAAAGTTGCAAGAGTGAGACAGAGAAGTAAAAAATGTAAGGCTTGAGATTTCTGGCTTGTGAAGAGACTGCAATTGCAAATATACCTCTGGAGAGCACGCCAACACCATCTGACCCATGCCTGTATCGATAATCATTGCTCTAGACGATCCAGGTAAACAATTTATCTTAACCAAGAAGCAATAGCAAAGAATAATGCAGAGCTGAAAGGAGTGAAAAAATGCATTTATAGCAATATATTATTTGCTAAAGTAAAATATATTTTATTAATCACTGCCAAATTGGTAACTAATAAACAGGAGCTAACAGAGATATTTAATATCAAATACTCTTCAGAGGTCATAAATAACAGAAGGAAAACAGGGATTCTTCCTGGGGAAAATTAGTAACGTGTTATCTGTAAAATACAGTGGAAGCAGTGAAGGTGGCTTTGTAAGAAGGTAACACACAACTACTTTGAGTTTCTGCTTCCTGTTAGTATTAAGAAAAATATTTAAGCTGCACTCACTGAACATAATTACAGATGCTTTCAAGGATCTTTAAATATTTAACTACTTAATCTTCACAATATCTCTATTAAATAGATGTTTCTTTGTACCCCCAATTTACATAAAAGAAACATCTTTTAAAGCTTATTTTTTAAAGCGGTTTTGTTTCTTTCATGTGGTGCTGGAAACTGCAAAATATGCTGTATAGAGGCCTTTGCAGGTGCAGCTTTGTAGATGCAGACACGAATGAGAGGTTTTCGGCTCTTTGATTATTGCTGCCAGTCAAGCCAATATTCACTACAGGCTTCAAAACGTGGATGCAATTATGTAAAAGGACAAAACCATATCTGCAAACTTCCAGTCCAGCCTGAGGCTCCTTCAGAGTTCAGCGTGGAGAAGAAGGGCCCTGCTTATGACTGCACACCCCGAGCACTTGGCTGTGCCAAGAGCAGACTTTGCAGGTTCTTGGCACTTCACCTCCAGCTCAGTCTATTGACGGTTGCTGCTTTTCTGAGCCAAACTTCCAAGCAGAGGGAAGGGAAGGAAGGCAGCGGGCTTATTTTAAACTTGACATTTCAGCAGAGAAAATGTATAGAATGGAAAGACTTGCAACAAGCATATAAAATTTACCCATAGATTTTGGTCAAAGAATTACTTTGATCTAACGCTAGATTCAGAAGCTCTATACAAAAGAATATAAAAATAGTATAGCTAAATGAATGAACCTGGATGTTCCTAGAGCATACTATTTTTTCATGGATGGTCTGAAAGACAAATCACCTGTACCTTAATTAAATTTTTAGAAGTTACCAAATGAAGAGTGGCTGCCAGACAGCGAGAGAGAACAAAAGGAGAAAATGGAGCTTCTGCTCCCGACGTACATGCACACAACCCTGCTTAGTCTTGTTGGGTATTCTGCTTGAGCATCCGATGGCAGAAGCTGAATGTTAAATGAGATAACATTTAATCAAGTTTATTTTCATTAAAAAGAAAAAAAAAAGATCCAGAAAAAAATAAAGCCTAACATTATTCATTTCATTTTAAGCCCGACACTACTTAGCAATAGGATGGGACTATCAGGTGACACAAACACAGAGCGCACCCACACACACGCATGCACAAGAGTCATCCACACTGCTGAAATAACAACTCTAAAAGTGCAGTGTCGTGCAGGTCTCACAGCAATGGGAACAGTTATATTGGTTTTACTGAGTTGTGGACAGGACAGGCTCAACACGACTTTGAAACTTAGGATAAAACTTAGTTGACTGGAAAAAAGCAAAAACCAGGCAGCAATACTCATGTAATAATAACACAGAATAAAGTACAACACAGTGATTAAGAATATGGGAATGAGTCTTTACATAATGATATGTAATGCTGCATAATGCTGCATGGTTGGACTCGATTATCTTAGAGGTCTTTTCCAACCTTAATGATTCTATGGTTCTATGATCCTATGATAAACACTAGTGAAAGTAATTTAATACATACAAAATTGTAATCCTGCAAGTATTTGACAACAACGAAAATCCAGGAGATGAAATGTTTGCCATAGTTGCTAAGAGCATTGCGGTTACAGGGGAAAAGATTAAACAGAGCCTGGCTGAATGTTTCCTTCACAAAACTGATGCTCCACAGCCAGGACATTTAGAGAAAGGGTACAGCGGATGAAACCACGGGATAAGTTTGCCCGGGACCATTGTTTCAACAGCTCCATTAGAAGGCTTTAAAGGAGTGCTTACTTTGCTCAGGAAACTCTTTTGACCGGTGGCATCACTTTAGTCAAAGAGAACTATTATGCCCTCACTATCTGCCTCCCACCTGGACCGCTATGGATTGTCCAGTGCTATAGTACCTGTGCAGTAAGTGACAGACACTATTATATCAAAATTCTCATCTACTTGTCCCAGAAATAGCATTTTTCAACTACTTTGTACTCACATGATTAGAGCAAATAACGCTCCAGCTTTTTTGCACTTCCAAAAGCTTAAAGCAGCCATTAAAGTATCTTGACTGGCTGATTAAATTTAGTTTAGAGCTGATTTTCTTTGTTAGTGTCTTTAAGTAGCCGAATCATAGCTATGAATGAATAAAAGCTGGCCTGCTTTGTACTGATGTAAATGATGACCCAATTCATGAGGCTGAACGGGGTCTGATATCTGCTTGAAACAAAGTGGAGGACTCAGTGGTATTTAGTATTATATATACATGTATGGAAATGTCTGTAGAAATTTATGACTCTTGCTACACCAGCAATCCTTGGGTCAGAATTTTGAAGGCACATAAATAAGCAAGCGATATGGCTAGTGGGGTTTACCAAGGCATATGTAAACCTTAAGAATTCAACTTTCACCAAAAGTCAGTGTGTGCAAAGATAACTTATAGATCCTAGTAGGTGCTCTCCTGCAGATACAAGTGCCTAAACACCTTTGTCATTCTGCACCGAGGCCCCATGAGGTTGCTATGAGACAACATATATGACACCATGATTTCTTATAAGGCAAAAACATCTGGAAGCTGTAAATATGTAAGATGTCAAGTCTTCGGTCCACAAATCCACTTGAGTTAAGTTGAAACTAGTGGCATCTAGGGACCTATGTATTTTTGTGCATCTGGCCTAAAACTCCTGTTTCATGCCAAAGTTCTTCGGCATAACAAAAAATGGAAGAACAAAGTATCAACAAATACACAGAACTCTCCCTAGTTTGTTTCTCAGATGTGTGTGAAGTATCAGGCAGGTTAGTTAATAACTGACCAAGTTTGTAGATGGTCTGTCTTGTTTAGGGATCCTTTCTGGAATCCAGTCTGAATTAGGTTGAGCAGAGTCACACCATCATTGCTTCCAGATGCTCTTAGAGCGGTGAGATGGTTTCTATACGATTAAGTAGCGAACAACTGCTTGAGGGAGCACATTACAATCAGAGATGACACTTTTCAGATGAGGTGTAGAACAGAAAAGTTGATCCATTTGTTTGGCCCAGAGTGAACTTCATAAAGGACTCAGCTCTGTGCCTCACCCAAGTAACTGAAGCTCTTCCAGAATATTTAATCTGAGATTTTTATCCCCTGCTTTCTAAGGTCTTCCAGAAGGGCAAACTAGTGGTCTTATGCCAATTTCTGAACTTGATTAAGCCTCATCGTTGCTGTTAGCTCATTCCAAAGCAGAGTTTCATAAGCAGACAGTCTTCCCTGAAGTGCAACCATCTTTGCTGAACCTTTCTAGGGGCATTCAACATGCTGCGGCTATAAAAGTACAGATTACTTTAATATAAATCTGATGCAAAAGCAGGGCCTTTCAGTAGACATAGAAATAACGTATATTGCAGAAAGCTTCAAGAAGCAATGGGATGTGCCTACTACCAGTTGGAGAACCATTAGCGTTCATGAAAGACTGAATCTGAAAGAATAAAGCATCCTCCCAGATGTAAATGACACTGCTAGAAATCCTTGTCACTGAACTTGTGTGTTTGGTTAACCTGATGACAACTTTGAAAACTGTTGACTTAACATAGCATCTCCAGTTAACAGGTTCAGGGTCAAAGCCATATGCTCTGACAAGGGTGTGACATGAAAAACACTCCCCAGGACGTAATAGAGAAGCACAGATCTGTCTAATGCAATCTGAAGACAGGCGCTGGTAGGCAGTGGTGATCGGCTGGCAAACAGCTACGTCTCAGGACAGATAAGGTAGGACGTGTTCAAAAGTCAACATATACCAATAGTACCATCTTTCTTCAACTAACACGCTTTAATTATTGAATACAAAGGAAAACTGTGGCAATGCAAGGCACTATTGCATCGTAGTTATGGGAAATGCTGACATTTTAAATAGTAGCTAATAGCGTTCTCAATTGCTTTTAGGAGAAACTAAAAGATAAATTAAATCTTCCTACAAATTCCATACAAATTTTATCACTGAATTTCAAGATCTCTCGAGGAAGAGCTGGCACAGGCTTCACTGTATGTTGTTTCAGTCTGTTGTGAATGCACTGAGCGGCACAGGGAGAACGCACGCACAATATATTACTGAAAGACATTTAAGAGTGAGAGCGCAGCCACTTTGCTACTCGTACAGCTTTGACTTACAATGTACAGAGGGATACATTCAGAACAGTAAGCATAAGGCTAGTAGGCTCACTGAAGATAGGGGATGGCTGAAGGGAAGAAAAAGCGATCACAGAAAGCAAAATTCAATAGCAGAGCAGAAGTATAGGAACTGGTTTGAAAAGAGCTTTGTGTCTCGGTGGGGCACGCGTATATGAGTGGACTATCTTGAATCAGAAAGTGTTTTAAGCTAATTAAAGCATTTTCAGATTTTCAATGTCTTCTAAATGACCAAAAAGGTCAAGGTCGCACCCGTCTGGAGCATTCAGCAACACACACAGAGGCGCAAAAGAAAAACAAGTTAGCAAAGCTCTGATGCTGCGAGACGTTGAATATTTGGTGAGAAGAGCGCAGCGCATTCCCCAGGAGCGGGTCACAGCGGTACCAACTGATACTAGCGCGGGCTGCAGTGTTATCTATGACGACTCATTCTGTAGTTAGGGAAATTGCTCCACATTTATATCGCCCTAAGAGGAGAAAAGAATTTGTTCCGCTATTTCCAGCTACAACCAGAGAGTGAAAATACCAGCTCGAAGACACTCGCACTGAAAAAAACAATCCATAGCCTACACACGCACAGAAAAGCATATGCACAGAGGCAAAACCCGACAGCTATATTTACCTCGACATGTAGGACTGGCTTTGAGATTACTCTCACTGATCCCCAGACAGATGAGCCAGCCCACACATATCGAGCAGTGACTTGAAAACCATCAAGGTTGCACTTAACCAAAGTTCAGGGTGGCCTCTTACAGAAAGCAAGAACAGGCAGCTGGGGACTGCAGCTGGCGGATTTTTCCCACTTGTAAGTACATCACATAGCTCAAGGACTGAAGGGCAAAGCGGTGAATAGGTTTGGACATGGTCTTGTCCATGGAAAGTCAGCAGAGATCCAAGGTGTAAGTTTAGTGGGAGCTCACGGTCAAACCAAGTATCAGTATAGTCACAAAGACATGGGAGGAAGGGAAGGATCTGGGATGGGGGCAGTCAGCCCAAGAAGTACTGCTGGGTTCACTAGCAATACTGAGGAATTCCTCTGCAATTCTTCTTCCACACATGGCACCTTCTCCGTAAGCCTAAACAGTGCGTTTAACTGTGACCTATCTCAGAGAAACCAAAACCCCTGAAACCTGGCTATCGATGCTAACAACTAATTTGAAAACTGTGAGAAAGTGCAGTTTTTACTGGGATCAATCAAAAAGGCAAAATTCAAACAAAAAAAAGAAAACAGATGTGAAAATGTGACTGTTTTACTGAAAAAGTCATTGAAACTTTGCCACGATTGAAACCAGAACTGGATGTCTTTTAGATTTTGTTCTCTGTTTTTTCAAGTTGTTTAGTTTTCTGTTTAATTTCCAGTTATATTAAACCACACAAACTTGTCGAGATTCATGACTGCTTCCTTTTCCCTTACCTGCCCTGAATGATGTACTGAACGCTACAAATGAAACAGTTTGATTTTTGACATGCTTTTACATAAAACATCTCAAATAAAATAGAATGTTTTCACAATTTTTACACAAAGCATTTTATTTTGACCTTATGAATATGAAAAAATTTCATGTTAGCACTTCTGAAATTAGACTGTTTTGACTGTTCATGTTTTTTTATATCACCTCAGGCTGAGATACAATTCTGAATTCCTAGTTCAGAGCTCCACTTATTATTAATATCTTTCCCCATACCCGCTCCTCACAGTTCCTGCATAGGCTATCACTGACTCTCCTCAGACAGGGGTTCCTCAAAAAAATAACCTTCTTGCAGCTGCAAAAATATCTCCAAAAATGTCTCTAGGGATAAAAAGTTCCTTACTTACAGTCAACCGCCACAACACTGTCTGTGGTAAGCAGGTATTGTGGTCTCTATTTTGCAACTAGGGAAACTGAGGCATGCATTTCAATGATTTGCCAGTCTGAAGGTTTGTGGCAGAGTCCACAGGGACAGGTATACAAACTTACTGCAGCCATCCAATTCTGTGTGATACGAACTAATATGAACATAGAAGAGGGGGACAGCTTGGTTCATTCTCATGACACTGAATGTTCCAGCTACTCAATACGGATTATGACAAATGACAACACTGACTTCAAGTCTTGTGAGGAAGCAACATTCAATTTCTTTCTGCAGTTGCAAATAAGCTGTGTTATGCTGGGGAAAATCCAGTGTATCTTCCAAATGCATTTTACCTACCACAAAAAGTAACAACTCTGAAGCGATGCACTAAAAGCAAGGAATCCCTAATGTGTCTCCCATGCTACAAGAAAGACAAGAGGGAATTCAAGAAGACTGTCTCAGGGGAGGAGAATACAGTATTTCCTTTTTACATGGTCAACATGGAACAAGTATAATGAAAATGAGTATTCTTGTATACATGATAAAAGAGAATATGTATTAATGGTACACTTTTCAAACTGGACTCATCTCACTGCAAGGAAAGACTTTTGTAGTGTAGTGGTCTATATTTGTGTTAGTGGTCTAGATAAGATTTTTACACAATGGAGAGAAATAGACTCTTCTGTGACAGGATTCATCTCATCCTGAGTGGATGGAAGAGATTGGATGATTCACACCTTAAAAGAGGTTATTTCTTTCCACCGATAATAAAAGGACCCTTAGACGACCATCTCAGAGGAGGCCACTGTGGACCTCCAAAATCTGGAACAATGAAGCTCACCCTGCCATTATGACTTCAAAATCCATCAGTCACCAGTAAAACTCATATTGTGGCAGGACGATACTCTTCTCCGTCACTATCCATCATTCTACTACACCCAAAGGCAGTTAGACCATTTACACATACATATACATATATGTACACAGAGTCCCTCTTCACTCTCAATCTTTACTTTGCAAAGTTCTACTTCCTTTCAGATAAAAATGAGAAAAATGTGAAAAAGATAAATCATCTCAATCGAGGTGCTATGTACAATCATTCTCATGCCCTCCTTTCACTTATGCATTTCCTTTTCTTCTCTTGGACATTCCTTTTCAAAGTTTTAATCTTATGACTTTTCTCTCCTTCATTTTCATGCTTTTCTCCTTTTCAACTTTTTTTTTTTTTTGGCCATGTTTTCTTCTCCTCCTCAGTGGGCTGATTTTGAATTCAGTTTCCTCAGGCCATCTCCTTTACCTTTTTGCCCTGCCTTCTTCTTTGAGTTCTTCCCCTGCCCTTTTTTCTCTGATTTCCTGGTACCTTCATCAAGACTCTGACAGTATTTCCCCAGGAATCTCTCCCAATCTTATTCCTGCCTGTTGCTGTTACATAGAAGAAGAAAGTTAGTAAGGCTTAGTTATCCCAAATCTACGATTCTATCTAAACTATTTAATTACTATCCTAACTGGCCTCAGTGACCTGCATACCCCTGCACCATTTAGATGTTTATACCAAGCGTATTTTGTATCATGATACACAGATATAAAATACAACATAATCAAATATAAAATATAAACTTCCATGGATGAAGACAAAGAATCAGAGAGAAGGTGATCTTCATTAAGTCAAAGAGCTATTGAATAGCCAGATGATACTTGGTCTAAGATATTAAGACTCCTCACTTTAGATAAATGACTGAAAATATCTTGAATAAGTCTGAGGGGAAAAGAAGTACATATGTTAAGGGCAAAGATTAAACCCATTCAGATCCTTTGAGGGACTTGTTAAAGATCATCTCTGATAGGCTAATGCTTTCTGCTAGGAATAGGTTCCCTTTGATGCATGTAAACCTGAATTGTAAGACATGCACAGATAAAAGAATTCCTTAGAAGGTGTGCATCAGGAAAGCATTTAGAGCAAGTCTGCAAGATAAAGGGAGACAGAGACCTTCCTGATTTAATCTGGGTGTTAGAAGGATAAATCTGATTTTTATTTCTTCACTTAGGTTTGTAGAAATATTCACTTCTATATAGTCCATTTGGCCTTAAGTAACCAGTTTTATTTTCACTTTATTTGAGGGCATTCTTCTCCCAGGGATGTAACCTGAGGCACTGGGACATCTTAAGTGCTGTAGGAAAGAAACAAGGATCTTAAAATGACATGGTAAGTAGGAACGCTCTTTGACATGTAAAAAGACAATACAGAGCACAGCTAAACCAGGAGAGGCTTATATGAGTATTCTGAGCATCCCTATAGCCTCTTTGCACTGCAAACCATCTCCATATCCATGTATCCCAATCCTATTTTCATACTATTC
This sequence comes from Fulmarus glacialis, assembly GCF_000690835.1. NCBI lineage: Eukaryota > Metazoa > Chordata > Aves > Procellariiformes > Procellariidae > Fulmarus > Fulmarus glacialis. The sequence continues at coordinate 19,746 of NW_009198563.1, read as the reverse complement.
CCAAGCTCCCATGACTTTCTAGCAATGCCTGCATGAGCCCCCGAAATCTTCATGTCACTCTTCCCACTGCGCACAGATGCATCTTTTTCATTATTAAGAATTTGACCCTTGTCTTGCAGAGGCTCATTCCTCTGCCAAGAGTAATGAAGTCCCTTCACAATGACAGACTACTACAGCTAGAGGTGAAGAAGAGTATGAGGAGCGCTCTAAAATGCGCATGTTTCATGGCTACCTATATCAACCCAGTTTGAGCAGAAATTCAGCTAGGAAATTAGCAAGGATATAAATGTGCCTACACGGAGATACATCCAGAAAATGCCAGCCTTACACTTCAGAAAGGATTTAGGAGAACTTAAGAAACAGCTGCTGTACCCTGCTAGCAGCCTGTGGATAAGTGCTGGCACAGCACTTAAGTGCCGACATCTTATGGACCACTTTTTCCTGGCCATAAAGACTAGACATCTTGTGCGAGATCAGCAAGAAAAGCCCAGTGAAGACTGTTCCACCTTCTTTGGTCTCTAGAGAAAACATTTTGGTCGAATACTTTCAGTAATTCAGAATATAAATGTGATCAAACTTAACCTTCAGTGTTGATGACAATGTGTTTAGGATGACAGAATTACTGATTTCTCAAGAATACGTGCTTTCCATTAGCAGTTGTTTCTTCTTAAGGGGAAGATAAGGCTCGGTAGTTATTAAGCTTGCATTAAGAAAAATACAAAAAAGACATAGCACCAAGAGAGGAAAATACTTTCTTCAGGTATAATGAGTGTTAAATTAGAAGTTTAATGATCCAATGTAATAATCCTCTGAATTCAAGAAAGGCATGTGATATCCAGCTGGCCAAGAGTGATTTTGACTATGTGCCACCACAAATGTAGACTCTCATTTAATGCCTGTGGAACCGGACCAAAACATGAACACAAATTTCACACCAATCAAGTGCAAAATACTTGTTTGGTTTCAGGTCTTGGAGTTGATCTTTCACATGTTGCAGCTGACAATCAGATGCCTTTCCAGCTGTCAAAATGTGACCTTATTCTCTGCCCAATCTGGTCCTGAGCAAATCACCACTGAGATACTGAAACTTCACCTAAATTCTGACTTTCTACTGTAAATGAACTGTAACTGAGGTTTAGTAATTGGGAGTAGAGGTGTGTTTACCTCAAGAGAGAAAGAAAATGTGCTTGCCATACAAAGACTATCATTTGATTAAATGAATAAAAATACTGCAGAAGAAACTTCCAGATTGGTGAATATATTGAGACCATCAAGACAGAAATTAAATTTGGTTTTTTTGCTTTTGGTGTTTTTTTTAAACTGAGTTCTAATTTATGAAAATAAAAACTGGATGTAAAGTTCCCGCTGGCATGTGTTCTGTCTGTTCATACTGAGAACATGAAGCAATTTTAAATGATACCTTTTTTGTTGCTCATAATGCATTGCCACATGAGAGGACTGGTCCACAATTTTGCCCCCTCAAGAGCCAGATGTCCCTATTAATTTTCTCAGACTATAACTTTCAATTTGTCCTCTTCATTTGCAGAGAGCTGAAAAAGAAAAGAAAGGAATATCAACTCTTGCACTTCATGATAAATAGTCTTCACGAATATATCTTTCTTACGCTGCGTTACAGCCTTTCCTTCATTTACCAAATTCATAGCAACTGGCAGACACAAACAACTTTGTGCTTTAGCGTAATTACAAAAAAAAAAAAAGGACCTAACACTGTTTATTATGAAAATATTGTGCAACTTAGTAAAAGATGCACTTACCGTGAGCTTAAGTTTGTAGATGGAGAAATGTCTTTGATCCCTGGGCCAGATGGATCAGACTGCCTAATCTTTTGGGCATCCAAGGACATCATACGCAACAGCTGCTGGCAGTGAAGGGTGGGAGATGGTTCCATGTCTGGTTGCTTTCTTTGTGAAGCTATCTTGAAAATGAAGAGATTTCTTCTGCTTTTTTATCACCATCTTGCAAAAAGCACAGATGCAACTATTGGCAGGACTTCCCTTTCAGGGTATTGTTCCGTTAATGTAAGAGTGAATTTTGGATGTATTTTATTTTCTTTCTGATCTCCTGTTTTTTAGGCTTACTTAAATCCTAATCTAACCAATTTCCAGAAGCAGACAACAAGAATGAAAAGAAGAGCAATACTGCCTCTTATTTCCCAGGATTTTTCTATTCTGCTTATTTGTGTTCATCCTCTAGGTTTCTTCATGAAGAATCACCAGTGTTTCAGCTAAACACAGGTAGTTTAAAAACAGAGATGTTTAAGTGACATATTTCCTTTGAATATGACATGTTTGAATGGTAGAACCAACTAACCACATAGAAAAATTTTCTCCCTCTCATTTCATAGGTCTGTGTTAGCCAAATAAAATGCTTTGAGTACAGATGTACTGGGGGAAAGAGCAGTCTGAGAAAAAAAAGCAATCAAATAAACACTCTGCACAAAAAGCATCCATAGCTGTACAGACCTGACCGTTGTTACCAAGTTTCTATAGAATTATCCACTTGCTATCTATATGGCAAGCACAGCATCGTAGTTAGGGTTACACTAACAAATCCAATACGGAGAGGAACTTGTTCCATTGAACATGCTTAACTGCCCCCGGTTCCTGCCCCGGCAGCACGTACGTCAGCCACCCTCACCAGCACGATGCCTGCACCCGTGCAGAGACAGAGACACAGGCACCTCTGCCCAACTAATTTATTTTCAGTTATAGTGTTGACCTTCCCTGTAAACCACACCTGGAAGGGTTTGTGTATTCAAGTGATTCAGAGCTAAACTCATGGAAATTTTAATCTGTAGCAGAGCTACAAGTAAAACAAAACAAGCAGGGTAGAGACCAGAGGAGAAGCATTCATACTGACTGGGAGGTAAGCAAACAGCCTCTGGCTGTAAAGAAGCGGACTTATCCAAACACACCGATTTAGCTATTCCGTCTCACAAGTTAATAGTTGAAGGATGGCAGAACATTTTTCTTGGTCGAAAGGATATCCGCTAGCACAGGAAGGAATCAAATCCAGAGGAGTTTTCTGAAGAACAAGCTCCAGGGGTTGCCCAACATGGGCAGGAGGCCAGGACGCAGTTTCCAGGGGTACAAGGAACACCACCAGCAGAACAGAGACTGACCTAGCATCGCCCCTTTTCTCTCAATGCACAGTCAGTGCTCTGCACCCACACTGAAAATAGTTGTGTACAACTGTATCTGAGTGGGAATTTCATTTCTCAACACTCAAAAACAATGATGAACTTCCATGAGGAAGATACAGCGTATTTATAAGCTTAGGTTTATTTGGATTTTGTGAAAATGTGGCCAAACACCCCTATGCCCACCTTTCTGTGCATCTTCTTTAGACCCTGCCTCTGCTGGGCTGTCTTTCCTTACATTATACTGTAAGCTCCTTTAGCTATAGCTATGGAAAAATGCTTTCAGAGTTATTTGGGTGATCAGTAACCTTTTCAAATTTGATTTAGGCTCTTAATTGATTAAAAATCAGAGCAAGCCAATGATATAAGGGCTCTAGAGTCACAGAGCCTGTGAAAATTTAAGGAGTTTGCTTTTCCAGAAAATTCTTGGATATCTCTGATGTGTAGCTGGTAAAACAAAGCAGAGAAACATGCAAATTTATAATTTACACCTGTATCCAAAATTTTGGTAATAAACAAGCATAAAAGTCAGACATTGTTGCACTTTATGTTGCTTGGAGAAAGTGTAGAGCAGTTGATTGAATTCAGTTAATTTGGATTAACTAACCTAAAGTGACGGAGATGATTGAAAATTCTAATTTCAGAACGTAGGCAGAATGGAAAGCCTGTGCTATCACTTGGTAGCTCGGTCAGTAACACGTATTGAAAGCAAGTGGGTACATATATCTCCATTCCCCCAAACAAGAAACTATTTGTCAGCTACTGCCTAGGTCAGTGATATATAAAATACCTTTGTATTTTCCCACTGGAATTTGGAAAAGAAACCGAAACCTTTTCAGGGCCCACTTTCCTTCAGCTTTAAAACAACGCTCTAACATGCTGCTCTCGAGTGTACAGTACGAAATAAAAGTGCACATAAAAAGCTCCCCTGGTTAGCACAGGGACACTTCTTGGGAAGGAGGAAACATAAATTCCCAAGGGATTTGCCAGAAGCAGGGCTGAAATACCCACCGAGCAGTACTGCTGAGGGAGTTAATATCCAAAGTTGGATGGACACACTGGCGTTGACATTTGGGGTGGGAATGACTCTGGGAGGACGCATCAGGGAGAGGGGAAAAACCTGACAGCGTGAACCAGAATGGCCCAGTGGTTCTCCCATTTCCCACCAGCATGGCAGGGAGCAGGTCCAGCACGGAGGTATGACCAAAGAAGAGCTGGTTAGAACATTTAAAAGGAAGGATAATCCAATGGCTATGGTTTTCTTTCTTTAGACTCCATTAATAATATTGGGTCTAGTCCTCTTAGGCCAGACTTCAAAATATACGTAGAAGTGGTGGAAGCCTTTAAATATCCTGTTGGATGACCTAGGCATGTGTGCAGATGTCTGAACGCCTGAACAAATTTGGCATCTGCTTCTCCTGAACTTCAGCTCTTCATCTATAAAATCCAGCCAATGGCGGCACTCTTTCAGGAGACCTCTCAGGATGCTATTTTTTAGTCTAAATTGGTTAAAATTGATCAAATGTTAAGAATGGCATGGGAAGGAGAGGAGGGGAAATACATCAGCACGTACCCTACCCATATAGATGCATAAGTTCCGGTTTCTTAGGAAAGTAGGCTAAAATTTATTTTGTGCTTAATTCACTGCTTCATCTGAAATTAAAATAAAAATCCTTCTGCTTTCAGAATTGATGTTTCTATTATTTTGGGGCTGGTGGGGTGTCAATTTTTTAAAATATATTTAGCTACATTCTATTGGGAAGCAAAATGCCGGATTCTGAAAACATTGACCTTAAAAACCTTTGTAATGTTTACTTCTTCTAGTGGTCATGGCACCAAGCCTATCAGAGTTCAAGGAGCATCTGGACGATGCTCTTAGTCATACGATTCAGTTTTAGGTAGTCCTGTGAGGAGCAGGGAGTTGGACTCGATGATCCTTATAGGTCCTTTCCAACTTGAGATATTCTATGATTGTATGATTCTTTTTCAGCCAGCAGTCTTTGCCAAATATGAATGGCATTTATAAATAATTTTGGTTATTTCAGATTTATTTTAAAAAAAAAAAAAAAAAACAAGAAAAAAATCACTCACAAAAAATTTCATCCGGATCAGGATTCCTGAAAATCCCCTATTTAAATTTATGCTTAGTTTAAATCAGATCTACTCCATTTCAGTTAAAGCAATCACCTGTCAGTTCTGCTACATTTTAGACAAGTAACATATGAATAATAACCTATATGCAAACTCCTAACAGAAGAAGAGATATAAACCATTCACAGGTTGTCTATACATGTGCAGATATACTTTTGGAAAGCATATAAGAGGTCTACAGGTCATATAGACGCTTTGACCTGAAATCATGCCTAATGAAACTGCCACTGCCACAGTTTGCCACTGACCAGCCATTGAAAGGTTGTCATGCACTGCTAGACTGTCAGTGATGGATAAATTGCTTTCTTCATATGCTTTGCCCACAGTTTTCCTTATCATATCAGGGCTTGTGCAAGAATTCCAGTTTCAGTGAAGGCTTGCAGGCAAGCAAACAGCAATAATTTAAAGCTGTCAGGATCAGAATCAGTTATAAGTACAGGCAGCTGCCTGCAGCATCAAGCCCAAGAAAACATTTGTGCCCTTGCATACTTGCTGGAAATCCAGACAATGACCCTGTACAAAACCAATGACTTGCTACTGACCACAGGAAATTAAAAAAAAAAAAAGGGCAAACCAAATTAAACCAAAAAACACTCAGAAGATGTGAAAAAAATGTTTTATGACACCACGGAATTTAGGATTTATGTTTAGGATTTATGTTATCATGGAATTTAGGTCTTACGTTGCTGAGGATTCTACTGAAGGCAGCATCCTAGATAAAGAGTTTTATCTACACATCAGATTCATTTCCCTTTTGCTACCATGTCCACGTCTCCATTTATAAGTGAGAGACACTGGAAAAACACAGACAAGCACAATATGATGTCTCAGGAATGACATTCCTGTTACCTGATACACTATTTTGTTCCTTCAAACAGTGAAAAAATATAACATTTTTTGGACTGCAGATGCATTTGATAATGTCACTGTTTCGGATTGCCTTTATTACATAAACTGATATAATCAGAATTAGAGAGGCACTCTTCCAGGCAATCCCCTCTTCAGTCAAAAAACCCTACTTGCCTGATCTTGTTCACAAACCCTGCCTCACTTTCTTCCTTAGACCATCATTGTATTAACACTATTACTGCTGCTATTTAAAATGTCCACTGAGTCAGCACACCGAAATTTGGAAAGGTATGTATGTACATATGGGATTTTTTATAAGTGACAATATTTTTGCAAGATGCTTAATGGCACTTCTTTCTTTAAAATATTGTATTGCTGAATCTTTCTATTCACTATGCAACCACGCACATTTTCTGCTTTGTTAGGGGATGAAGATAAATAGGCATTTACGTTATCTATTATGTTGTAATGGGTAAACATCAGTAAAAAACTGCATGGTAACGCAAATCTCGAGAGAATTGTTCTTTCCAAATGCTCTGAATATTGCTCTTATCTTTACAAGCAAGAAGTCTACCTGAGAAGAATTCTGCAGTTTCCACACAGGGCATTTTGCAGGCTTAATTAGAGAAATTCAGACGTTCTGTTTGCCAAGACCTTTCTTCTGACAGACACAGAATCAAGGAGTGATTGAGGTTGGAAGGCACCTCTGGAGACCACCTACTCCCACCTCCCTGCTCAAGCAGGGTTAACTAGATCAAGTTCCTCAGAGCTGCACCCACTCAGGTTTTTAATATCTCCAAGGACGGAGACTCCACTGTCTCTGTTCAACCACGCACACAAGGACTGGACGCTGACACAAGGACTGCATAATCATTGACTTTCACAACTGACCAGAGAAGCAAGCAAAGGCAAGAAAACACATAAAATATGTATGACTTAAATTACAGCATGACTTGCAATTTAGTACAACACAATCCTACCTAGTAATGCCCCAGAAATCACCGAAACCAGAGCACACGTTCTAGTATAATCAACCTATTGTTCCAATGTGACCTTACGATTCACAGTTCACGTGAACAATATCCATTCCATAGTTTCACTCTAATAAAAATGTAATGAAATAATGTTTTTAAGTATAAATCTCTGTTTTCGTGCTTACTTTTATGAGCTAAGTAATAACTACAAGCTGCATCCTGCAAACAAGGAATCCCAAAGGTCGCTAGCTAAAACACTGTTCACTTTAAATATTCCAGCATATTCAGAAAGAACTATCTGATGGTTTGTGTTTAATACCCAATCAAAAGAAGAACAAGAATTTGCTGTTTTCCAAGGGTCACCCAAGTCTCCTATCATTAGGTTAATATCATTGTTTAGAAAAAAAAATCTCAATAATGTTTACCATCCTAGGATCAAGCCGATAAAATTCACCAAAAACCATTTAGAAAGGAATCCAACCCTATCGAAAGAAACTCTAACTTTTTAACTCAAGCTATTTAAATGTCTGCTAGGGGAAAAGTTTTGTCCTTTGCTTCAGCGGACAGCTACACCATCCTGCGAGCGCCGAGAAGCAGCACAAGCAGATACAGGCTGCGGCAGTTCCGACACGGACGGGGGCCACCACCACCGCTTCGGAATAGCAAGCAGCGATGGGACTCATCGTCTGCTCTGTATGTGTAATGTGCTACCCAATAGTAAGCAAAGGAAAATCAGTTTCTTATTGTTTGGGTTCATAGATTAGAGTCGAAAAATGTTCAGACAATATTTAGATGCAAACATTTCCATATGAGAATTCCCTGGTCCTGTTCTGGGATTTCAGTAGGGAAAATGTAGCTTTTTGATGCACCAGATGTATTGCAAAATACATAAGCAGGAAGGTGTTTTATGGAGAAATATAGGCATGTATTTTACTTACCATACACAAAGTGTGAAAGATTCTTCACCAGATTTTAACACTGCAAATGCATGAAATAATTTGAAGTGTCCAGTGAACAGAAGAAGAATTTGGCCTATTCTCTGTGCCGCCTTTTTACTGAGGCTCTGAAGAAAGGTGAAAAGAGCAATCTTTCTACTAAATTCCTTTTGAACGTAAACTTCACTGCACTCACCTAGCTGAACTATAACTTAGGTTAATGGTGCCACCTGGTGACAAGTCTTACTCGCTGTTCCCATACCTTGTCAAGCAAGAAAATAGAAATTCATATGCTATAAATCCTCCCCTTGAGAGTATCCCCCCCAAAAAAACTGCATCAGCCGCAATAATTACTTGTCCTAAGGAGCGTAGTGTATTGTACACATAGAAAGAACAATAAACAATTGGAAAGAAGATATTTCTTAACAGACTTTCATTTTAGACACTACCACACGCTTGGAGTTATTAGCTTGTGAAGAGAATGCACTTAATAGCACATGAAGGAAAAAAGGAGAAATGACACTGATTTATCTGAATCTGCTGATGATGGGGGAGCCGGGCATTTTGCCTAGCTCAAAAACCTCTTGTTCGCTGCGGCAGTGTGTGAGACTCTAGAACCACCTGGTAGGATTTTACTACTCCCATGACTGCAGTCCCTAAACAAAAAAAATGTGTGTTTGAGCCACGTGCTCTTTGCACCTTACCTGTCAGTAATAACTCACCTGAGAAATTAATTCTGAAGCCATAAATTGCTCTGTGCATCTCTCTCTGTGTTGCAACACTGCTGAGTATGACCACAAAACATTTACGGGGAGGTTCCTTCAGTGGGGTCAGACTCTCGCCCTGTTTCCTCAAGGTAAATTGGGATTTACGCTGCGTGTAACAGTACGTGGTGGGGGAAGCACCTGGGGCAAGGAGGGGGCAAGCATGGTCATGCCAAGCAGGGCTGGAAATCTTGCTCAGACAGAGGCAAGGTCAGGGGATGGAGCACAGCAAAGACCTGAAGCCTGTTTGGTATTTGCCAAGGTGTATAACCAACCTTATTATATTACTTTCTGTCATATGTATAAAATAGCAAAGAATTTACACATGGATAGCTTTAAAAAGCTTATTTAAAGGCAGTATACTTACTTTATGGTTCACCATGATCACCCAAAATTTGCTAATTTTTTGCTAAACTCAGCATTTTGGAAGGGCACATGAAAACACTGGATAACTTTAACTGTATTAATGATATTCTGTGCTCTTGAATAAAGGAAAACTGCATCCCTTCACCCCCAGGACCCTTTACAGACTGGGATTTCCCTTCTATGGAACCTAATCAGGGACCTCCTTAATTTAACACAATAGGAATATCTCAGCTGAATTATGGACATTCTTCTCTTAGAAGCCTACTTCACATAATAGTCACATGCTGCATATGCAAATTACACAAGTATCCATATGCTTAATTTATACAACTATTTAACCAAACTGGCGTAATAAATATGTCTAGTTAGATACTTGCAGTAAGTGTGCAGCTGTCTGGAAGGAGGTACAAAATCACCATCAGTGAAATCCAAACTGCAGCTGTCATTAATCAAAGCTTTGCCCTTGAACATTCATCATTGTGATATTGCTGTGACAGAGTGGACTTTTACTGCCGTGTGGGATGGGAAGATTTTACTCCCTTAAAATAATTCAAGTTATCTAGTGGTGCAGATGCTGTGAAAAAGCCAGTTTTCATGTTTGTTCTCAACACAGCAAATAAGCAGAGGAAAGATCATCAAAATGTTATAGAACACTAAAATTATCTGTAAAATGCTGCATATTTAAATGCTGAACTTTTGCATGGTATGTAGAAAATCCCTATTGAAAGTATTTGTGTTTAATAGAAATAATTGATGTTTCTCGAATCAATGAACTGAAGATAATGCAGTCAGGAAAGATTCGATTGCTAGGTCAAATGAAGATTTTTACAATATTGAAAAGGTGGTGTAGAAGGAGCTTTAGTCAAGATGAGGTTCCATTTCAAAAGATATGCCATTCACTACATCCTTTGATCAGAAAAGAGCAGTGGCTGTCAAAATGATTCACCCACTGGATTGACAGGGAAGGAGAGGTTTGCAGAAGCTCAGGGAATGAAGCCAGAGCAATCCAGGGAGCTTTCTCATGGTGAATATGGCCAATATTCACATCATAGAATCATAGAATGGCTTGGGTTGGAAAGGACCTTCAAAGGTCGTCTAGTTCAAACCCCCTGCAATGAGCAGGGACATCTTCTACTAGATCAGGTTGCTCAGAGCCCCGTCCAACCTGACCTTGAATGTTCCCAGGGATGGGGCATCTACCACCTCTCTAGGCAACCTGTGCCAGTGTTTCACCACCCTCATTGCAAAAAATTTCTTCCATCTAGTCTGAATCTCCCCTTTTAATTTAAAACCATTCCCTCTTGTCCTGTCTCAACAGGCCCTGCTAAAAAGACTGTCCCCATCTTTCTTATAAGCCCCCTTTATATATTGAAAGGCCACAATAAGGTCTCCCTGGAGCCTTCTCTTCTCCAGGCTGAATAACCCCAACTCTCTCAGCGTTTCCTCACAAGATTTGGGTTACAACCCTCTGACCATTTTCATGGCCCTCCTCTGGACCCGCTCCAACAGGTCCATGTTTTTCTTGTGCTGAGGGCTCCAGAGCTGGATGCAGTACTGCAGGTGGGGTCTCACCAGAGACAAGCAGAGAGGCAGAATCCCCTCCCTCGACCTGCTGGCCACGCTTCTTGTGATGGAGCCCAGGATACGGTTGGCCTTCTGGGCTGTGTCAAGGCTTCACTCTAGACTATAAGCCATCATTCCTTTTCAAAGATGAATAACATCTTTCTAAAGATTTTGGTTTTCATGTAGTTGTTAAGAATATACGAGCCTTACTCTGTATGCACTGACTAGCAGTTAACCAGGGTTCTTCACAGAAAACAGGATATTTGTCCATAGAGGCTAACAGGCCAGTGGATCTACTTGCATCCACTAAAATCAAATTTAGCCACAAGAAGAATGTTTTGGGTGACTGCTATCAAGCATGTTATTTAGGGTAGATGAAAGATGATACACTTGAATTAAATCAATGGGGACAATCTGCAACATCTGAAGAAGTGTCTGAAGGTATATTCTGACAATGTTTGTGAGATCTCTCCCAATACCCTCAATACATGAGCTGTGCCATGTAAATGACACATGCTTGGGACCATCTTTTAGCACTTTAAAACTCTCTTAATCTCCAGAACTAAGCAGCTACATGCACTGATTTATGGGGATGATCCCTGAGCTGTGAATTGTTTGGGAGAATGATGGTCAGATGGGCCAAAACCTTGTAAGAAACCATTCAAGCAATTTGACCGTATGGATGATTGAGTCCCCCTGTGTGGAAACATGCCTGTTCCCAGGTTAATTCACTAATAAAGACATTTCCAAATATATTTCAGCTGTCAGTATGTACTCAGAGAGTGGTTTATTGGTAAGAGTGTGCACATGGGCAGTTAGTTAACTTGCTGGAAATCCATACTCCTGCTTGCCTTGCAGTGACTTTGTCATGTAACCATACTTGAAGCGAAGAATTTGCTGACTGCAGCTTCTTCTGCATTCGTGAGCCATCTGTTCAGTCCTAGCACTTGTGTATATTACCTGCACATGAGATCTTTACTGGATGCTGTTTTAAGAGAACATAATCCGGTTCAGAAGGAGCAGAGATTCCCCGTCACCCTGAGCTGTGCAGTCACCCACCAAAGGTTTCGAATTCACTCAGGGTGCCAATGAGATATCCTTTAAGGATATAACCTACGTACAGCAAATTCTTGAGGTCTTTTCGCTGCACTATGGAAACTGTACTTCAAAGCAAAATCCTGTGGTTTAGCCGAGAATTATTGTAAATCTATTGTTTAGTGAAGGCCTCCCCAAAACCTTGTTCTTTGCCCAACACTTGTCAAATAGCTTCTAGTTTGGGAAAAAGCATTGCAGTTTGTGACACATTTCTAGTATACAGCAATATGCGATGAGCAATGGGCCTGAGACAGATGACTACCATGTCTCTCATGTCCAGTGATTTTCAGGGAAGGCAATAAAGAGGAATTGTAACATTCTCTGAGGCTCTTTTGCAGCAAAAAGAAGAGGTTTGGCAGAGCAACTATCTCAAGCTATAACATTTTCCTTTTCATTATGACTATTTTCGTACTACTGTTTTTCAAACAGATGATGAGGACGGGCACTGAAGAAGCTGATGGAAGTCGACAGTTTAAATGAATGACAATCCTGAAAAATGCATTTGAGAAGAGAAGATTTTTATGCAGGAACATCCATATCTCCTATCCTTTGGGAGGGCTTAGCATGTATTTGACTTCCACGATGATACAAGTCCTGTTTCCAAGGAAGGTTCTTCCAGAAACCTGCACATCAAATTTATTTGAGTGCAAAGCTTGCAGAATATGAATTCTGTCAGAAAAATCTTGCAGTTCTTGTATTTATCCTTAAAAGTGGTGCTGGATGAGAGCACTTTGCCGCCACAGGTTATCTCACAAACCTGGTGTAACCATATGACACAATTCTTATGACAAGTTACTTACAAGTCTATTCAAATTTGTAATCCACTTTGAAAATATGTTTATCCCATTGAGAACTGAGTATACATGTCCTAGCATTCCTATGTCTTCATCTCTAATCTTTTACTTACCACCCACACTGCTAAGCGAAAGTTCAGGAGTGGCCCTTTTGTTTACCCAGATGTCCTCCACTACCTTAGGGTTGTCTTGGTTTAATGCCAACTCCCCACGTAAATGCAAAATATACCTGGCATAACATCATTACAGCACTATCACTGTATCGTGCCTCACAACCCCATCCCTGTTTCTCCAGAGATCCACCTCCTTATCACCTGAAAACCAATATAAAAACTACAAGCACAAATACAAATCTGGTGTTTGACAAAAGGCCATTGGAGTTCATTCCTTAGACCTCTCTTTAGTGAAAGTAAAGCCAATCTGCAAGAAAACAGGGTACAAAGAGAGAAACCCAGCAGTTCTCTGACTGCCTGACCGTATTACAGGGACCTTCACGATATATCCTAATGCTATACCAGGAAAGCACAAATTCTGTAGGCAAATGCTGAAGGAAACCCCACAGCACTCTGGTACTTCAGGGGATGGTTGACATCCTGGGGCTGAGGAGCAACATGTCAAAGAAGAGGTGATTCCCCCAAAAAGGCACAAATCCCACCCTTCCATCTCAACTGCAGAGGCCAAAGGTGAAAATGTAGTGAAGCAAAGAAGATACTTAATTTACAATCTCTTTTTTAAATTTACTAACCGGTTCTATTGATTTTCTCCTTCAACTGAAATTTTCAAAGGAAGAAACGATCTTGAAAGAAAAGGTCATGAGTGACATAAGAGAGAACAGAAAGGCACTCCAACGGGAAACTGGTGCTTGGCAGTAAGTCCTAAGCGAAAAAGTCTTACATGATAAACAAAACACTTAGCAAAGCTAAACAAATAGTGCTTGTCCCTTACCTTCCCCAGAGTCCTGGCAGGGACTTTATCTCATTAAAGTACTGGATGTTCTTATCCAATGTTTATAGGTTACTCTAACAATTGTTATAGTCCCAGGCAAGTAGTCAATGAAAGATGCATGTATTTTAATTTGTATCAACTGGGATTCTTATGTTGTCACCAAGACACCTCCCTTAATCCCCAGGAATCACCGACAAAGCTTTTGAGAGATCTTGTCCTTCTCTCTGACATGCAACCTTCACACCACACACAGGACAGATTTTCTTGACTTGGTGCTTCGTATGTCTCCAGCTCAGACTCTTTAAGTAAAGAATATTGAAATTTGTGCAAAAAATCCATCGCACAACCAGATATAACCTCCCAACTAAAGATGATTCCTTCTGCTTCGGGAGTACCTCCTCAGAAAAATAAGGATATTTCAGAAACAATGCCAGCTCCACCCAGAAAAATATTTTTTTTTAAAGCATGTTTTAAAGCATGTTGTTTTCACTGCTCTTGTATATTTGCTGTCATTATTGTTCTGCTTTGCCTGAATTCTTAGTATGCAATTCGGCCAATCTAACCAGGTCGTCTCAGCTCAGGCAAACAGGATCTCCTGCTTTCAAAGGCACCACCTCTTTCCGTTGCCTACAGAGAGTTATATATTTAGGGGTATAACCCTCATTCCAAAGGCCACCCCAATTAAGGTGCAAATTATGCGGACTGAATCTCACCCTGCAGTTTCTTTTGGCCTGTGGATAATATACAACTGTAGGTTACAGCCATCCAGCCTGACCTCTGCTCCTAGCTCAGCTCACAGAAGACAGGGAACTAAAAATCAGTGGACCCTCACTTGCAGGTGGTTGGGATAATAGCAAGTTTAGTAGAATATTAATAAAATATCTGGGTTTAATTTTGTATTCCCATTAAAATATTGATCCTTATTGCATTAGAGTCCATGAAGTTGGTTTATTCAATCATAATCGCTCAGATTTCATGTTATGAGCAAATACCACCCAAAGCAAGACTAGCAGTAAAAAGTCTCATAGATGGCAGCTCCATCCACAGATAGACATACATTTGTCCAAACTGTAAGACAAATGATTTTCAGTAATTAACAGATTTGTAAAAATAACAATTTATCACGAATGATGCAAAAATACAGAGCTACATATTTATCAATAATTTGTACACCAATAAAAGCTCATTGTCCCTCCTATTTTCATATGTGCCAATTTCTAATTACTGCTCGCCATTTTCTGACCCACTCTTGCTCTAGGTGGATATCCTATCCCGTCTTCCACAGCAAAGATAAAACTGAACAAGAATAGGGCCTTGTCTGGGTCTAAATTCTCTCCAAGAGAATGAAGTCAGACAATGCTTTCCATTATAACTTGAGCCTGACAGCGTAAATCTGGATGATCTCACGGTATGATGTAAGCTTTGGATTCCTCAGTTAAGCTCCGTGTTCAGTCACAGGTGTCCTACGAGCTCTTGGGTCAGTCACTAAAGCCTTTGTTCAGATCAGCTGGGTTTTGCAATCTGTAAACAAAGTCCCAGCAGAGCCGTGGCCAGCTGGGCACCCCGCCACAAGGACGGGACTCCTCCCGGGGCTTCTGTGTTATTTAGACATGGACATTAGATGTCTCATTCTCACCAGACACACGTACTGCTTAGGTGTGAAATGGAGACCCTGCCAGATGCAGGGCTAGGGAGCACTGTACACACAGACACCTAAAACTTCTTTTTGATGAAATGGGGAATATTAGTTATCTCCCTATTCCAGAGGAGGGCGGTGAAGGTGTGGTCTTCAAAATAAAGAGGCGCTCCTCTGAAGACCATCTAAATCGCTCAGATTGGTTGTGCTTGCTGCAAACTCAGGTATCAACTCACGAAATATAATGTTGACCTCACAGAACACATCCATTTTAGAATGCTTTATACACCCTGTGTTATGAGCAAAAATTAACAGTCTAAAAGGGCTTTCTAATTCCTCATCTAATGAGACTCTATACAGAAAAGCAGCTGGAGCTCCTGCTCATAAACACCTTGCTATAATTACAAGATAAGCAAAAGAATTAGGCTTTCTAATCATAATAAATTGCCAAGCACAAAATGGAGTAAAATCTAACAAGGTCTCTCTATATTGCATTGTGTTAATACAACCTTTTTATATTACCACCTATTGCAAAATGCCATGCATGCAACTAATTAAGTGAAGAGCGTTTTCCTCAGGTTAAGTAGAGCACCGACATTTCTGCAATTATTATACCTTTGGAAAGTCTGGCCTGATTCTGTTCCCATTCAAAGATGGGAAGAGAAATCAAGTCAGCATTATAGCAAGTTTTGTGTGATCGTTCTTAAGTGCATTTTGCAAATGGTCAAAATGGCCAGGTAAAAGAGCTCTAAATAAACAAACAATGCTTTGCACAACCATAGTGCCTCTCATCCAAGGACTTCAGCGCATTTGATAAATACTAATTAACTCCCATACTGCTGCTTTGAAGTAGGCAAGGGATATATTTAAGTATCATTTCGTTTGCTACTGAAATGCATTCCCCCTTTCCGCTCTTGAGCAGGATGCAGCAGCTGTTTAACACCACACATGAATATTAAACAAGAGGTTTAGAGAAGAAATAAGGAATACTTAATCCAAAAGAAACCCCAGAGGGATTTACATGGGTAGAAAGCAATTACTTAAAGCAACGGCCCCCAAACTCCATGGGTGATTTTGTTCTCCTTCAGCCACCTCCGTTTTAATTTAAATTTGCTGTGGCTGTTAATAATATTGGAGGATCTTGCAGGCAGCCTGTCACCTCTGAGCTGCAGAGGGGGGAACGCTGGCACAAAATCTGGGCCAGAATTGGTAGAATCTTGCTTTTATTCTGACAAAATGAGCCAGGGGACTTAAGTGATCACAGCACAGTAAGATTTTGGCTTTATACTGCTGAAAGAGGATATGAATAGCTGGTTGGAGTTCAGAGGATTCAATAATTAAGCCTTCAAACAGCTATTCCTCCCACCCAGACACTGTCTAACTGGTGAGACCTTATTTTCAACAACCCCACCCAGTACAGAGTACCATACCCAGGAGCAATGGTCATCGGCTGGCTCAGGGTTTCTGCCCCATTTCTCTTGGTGGTTGCATCAAAGGGTTGAACGTGGCAGGGCACATCTCCTGCCAGTGCAGAGAATTCACCACCTGGAAGTCACAGTTTTGGAGAAAACTGTGGTTTGCACAATGTCATCTCAGCCTCATGTCCTGCATTATGGGGAAACCTCTTTACGGTCTCACAGTGCGTCATCTACTTAATATCTAGCTGTCTCAGCATGACGACTAAGTCCTTGCTTGGGCAGATGAAAACTATTAGAGAAGTTTCAGATTCATAACAGGAAAAATTCACCAAGCAGCCATTGAAAAACTGCAACAGGGAGGTTGCCGTCTGTGCAGCAGAAACCAAATAGACAGAGCAGACAGCTTTCCTTTACCGTGAAACATCATCACGAGACGTTTCTTGTTGTGACAAAAAGAGATGGCATTTAAACAACATCGGCATTAGTTTGGTACCTGACTGTATCTATAAATTTCTTTATTATTTCAATAGTCTCTGTTGGAATGGGTGGTGGCATTTTGCCAAGGAAATCTCCAGAGTTATCCCCGTAAATATGTAATTTAAACACACTTTGTGTACTTCAAATACAATTTTTACAGACTTTTCCTAAGCTATATTTGAGAAATTTAACCAGCTAACCCATTCTGATAGGCTATCCAAATTATTTGCTTAGTTTTACACCAAATCTACATCAGCGCTTCCCGTTTCAGTATTAGGATTATATTAACAGCTTAACTTGTACTTAGTTATTAACCAGAAACAATTTGGGCAGGCGAGCCAAACATTCATCTTAATTGAAAACATCACATCCTTGTTTTTCCATCAAATTAGTAAATGAAGTCACCAGATGGCCCTTTTAGGATCATCGAGTTGGGCTTCTTGGGTCTTACGTTCCTTGTGTCCTTTACCACAAAGCTAAAAACCCTTAATATTGCCAGCACGTCACATGAATCATTTGTCCAGCGCTGGCACTCTCACATGACCAAAATACCTCCAACAAAAACCTGAATTACACAAACACAGAATCCTCTCCTGAATCAGGTCTCCCATATTCACAACACATGAGAGCAGAGCTGGGACCCCACGTTAAGAGCGATGCGCCACGGAGCAGTGGTAGAGGGACTTTCCATCGGACATGCATTAATGAATCCGTTCCCCTAAAAAGAATTTATTTCTTAGAAAGGTCAAGTGTCTTTTACTGAACAGTTAATTTTGCAGCCAGGTGTTCAACCTGCCAGATGGGCACTACGGTAACATTAATCACCATTTTATATAGTTAAAACTTGACCTAGCAGAATATTAGCATTTATCTCCTCTTCAGTGTTAAGGAACAGGAACAGACCTTCGTCTGGCTGATTTGAGAGAGACCGTACCACGTACTTTGCTTGACGTGACAATAACTCTGTGTAGGGTCACTACTCCCGCATTTCTCCACAGGGCTTCGCAAAAGAGAAAGCAGATCTTACATGTTTTCCCAAATCCTTTAAGCTTCTGACCACAAAACAATTCCACATCCCCACCTTGCATAGAAGAGATTTGTATTTCGTTTAGGTACAGTGCACGAAACCGTAGTCTGAGC
>NW_009198563.1:0-1448 GCF_000690835.1 Fulmarus glacialis | reverse complement strand
CGGATGAGGTTTGTTACTGGTGCATTTATACCACCTAGTACCTTGGAGGCTGATCCATAGGTAGAGAGCGTACACGCTATTGCAATACAGATCTTAAATGGGCTTACTCATTTCCATGGACAAATCCTCCATACTAGCTTCCTGGACATATTTACCTTTACCTAAAAGTAAGCAAATCTTTGGACAGCTAATGAATTAGCACAAACAGATGTTGCTGAGAGATGTTGTGCTCCTGCTTGCATCACCGCTAGCTGAAACTTCTTGAGCAATTCCAAAAGCTAGTTAACGGCTGGAAAAGCATTAAAACATCTTGGAGTTCAAAATACTGGGAACTCACAGGTATTCAGGGGACAAATTTCATGCAGTAAAAGACAAAGCATACCTGTAGGACCCTTATACCACATAGCAATGTTTTCTCAAATCTCACAACAGTGATACTCAGAAGTCATTATACACTTCTGCTAAGCAATTCATAACATTTTGAAACAGAAAACACTACGTTTACTGGGGACAAAATAAAATAATACCAACAGATATGTATATTTGAAATCATTGTTACCACAAGATGTCACTCTAAACTTTATTTAGAGAAGGATTTGACTACTTCAACTTTAAAGAGAGCAAAGTTACTGTTTTCCAAGTATATTTGTTTTCTTCCAAATTGTATTTACAAAACTTAAAATGTAAATTAATTGCTTAGGAGGAAAAAACAACTAAACAAACATGAGAAATACAGTCTACCCCACCAAAACTCACTAGTAAATCCTCAAAAGGCAGGCTGGGTATGAAATGATGACGAGAATAAAAACAGAGCAGAATGTTGGTCTTAGAGGTTAAAGAAGAAAAAGAATGAAGTTACAGTTCTATATTGCAGTTCAACACCAGAGATTAAAAATAATTCAAGAAAAAGCAAGATTTGGGAGAAAATATCCAGTACACAATGCAACTCTGTATCTATCCCTCCGTCTCACTGTAATTAGGTCGGATTTCTCCTGCTATCTAATTACTATCTGTTTTGAAAGATACTCCCCCACAACAATTCCTCCTACTACCTGTAGGTACTTGGATTCTGGGAAGACACTGAATCTCCTAGCCAATTCCCTGGTGAAAATGAGCATTCATATATACGAATATATATATGTGTGTGTGTGTAAAAAAATATGCAATTATATCATGCATGTGTATATATATATGCATGTGTATATATACATAATATTGTCAATATATCTAATTTGCATGTAAATATATATATACAACCAGAATTTTGATGGGAGAAGGCAACAAGAGCACTCCTGAGCCACATCCCCACCTACCTGTGGTGGGATGCAGATGGCCCTGCGGCCCAGGGCATGCAGCAAGGCAGTGGCAGAGCCAGGATCTGGAAGTGAGTCCTCTGAGCAAAGCTGCTCCGACACCATCTGCTCCGACATTTCCATTATAGAATCATA